>NW_001849453.1:134363-138094 GCF_000209065.1 Trypanosoma cruzi
GTGGGATGTTAAACACCACCACCACGAACAACTCCTCTTCCATTTACCAGCAGGCAACTATGCAATCTCGGGCCGGTGTTGCGTCTCCATCCAGCGCGCAGGGACCTCCTGTATTGGAGATACCCCGCCTACGTTTTGCGGCAGAAGCGGCACGGCAGAGGGCGGTGGATATGCCGCTGAATGCCCCGCGACAGTCCACTGCACAAACACCACGGTTGACACAACTCGAGGGAGCCTCATCGGTATCGAATGCCACCTCCACCCGGACAACGACTGCCACCGTAGGCTCGACGCTATTGCCTGTCATTGCCAATTTACACCTAAACGAAACACTGAATAGGCGGTGCGCCACAGAGTTGAGTCTCGAGAATGATGAGATTCGCATGACAGAGGAGCGGGTGAAGAAGTTGAGGGCTGCGGCACCGGAGGCCACCGAGGTACTCCCATGGTTATTTGTGGGCGGTGAGGAGGCCGCAGGAGACCGCATCCAACTTTTAGCAAAGGGCATTACCAATGTTGTAAACACCGTTGCTTTTTCTATGGGAAATGTCCATAGTGATATCTTTCGGTATCTAGGACTTTATCTAAGCGACTCCCCGGATGAACCTATTTTCTCACTTTTTCCCGTTGTCATCCGCTTTGTTGAGGAAGCACGGTTAAAAGGGGGAAAGACATTTATTCATTGCCACCAGGGTGTATCCCGTTCTTGTTCATTTGTCATTGCCTACGTCATGTGGCATCAGGGTATTTGCTATGACAGGGCATTTGAATTTGTTCGTTCAAAACGTCAAGTGTGTAGCCCAAACACCGGATTTTACGTGAATTTGCTGTTATGGGAGAATCAGTTGTCCACTCCTGTCTTTAACAAGATATATGCATATGTCCCGTACATGGAGTACCTTTTTCCTTTCTCATTCCGTCTTGCATTGACGTTCCGTGGGTCCCAGAGGAGCCAAGATGACGACTCGCAGATCGTCAATCCGTTTGTGCATGTTGTTCACGGAACCGATGAGAGCTACACGGTGGACCCAAGACTGAGTTATGGTATCCTACTGGGAGACCGCGGCTCACGGAGTGAAGATCGTGTGATGCCAATAAAATCGTACTTTTTTGCTGGCTCGGACTGCGACGCGATCGTATGGCAGGAAGCCAGAGTGGACTGGGACGCCTTCATCAAGTACAGCTTTTACCAAGGACAGAAGAAGCGAAGTACAAATAACAAGGGAGAGGTGATCACGTTTACCCCTATGCCACCGGTTGAGCAGCCGACGCAGTGCTTGTGGGAATTGAGGGATTTGGGTCGTGTCATTAACGAAGGCGTATTTAGTCAAACGTGTCGGGCATCCGGTGGGACTCGATATCCAAATGTGGTGCAGGGGCAGGTGCAGTGCTGGAACAAATTGCTTGCCCGTGATGATTTGGTTTTTCGACTTTCCACTTATCTTGCGGAGGAACAACGTGTAAATTTAACTTCTCAAAGCCGTAAGCGCATGCGAGAGGAGGAAAGAAGACGTCTCTCCAAATTAGTGTCTTCTGCTAGCACACCACGGTTGTCTTCATATAAAGGTGGTAGTGGCAGGAATAATGCCGGGACAAGTTCTGTTGTTGTGAATGCTGCTAACCCCACCAATACCACAAATAATGCCCCCCTCACTGCTCATACGAGCTTTTCAATAGCTGCACCTTCCTCACGTGTTGCTGCCGCCAACACTGCGGCGATGGATTTGCTGCCATTGGTGCAGCCGTTACCTACACCGCCGTTAGTAACACCAGCAACAACAACAACAAAGTCGGCTGCTGCAAGTGCGAAGACTTCATTGCCACGCAAGACGAAATCCTCAATACCGTCGACAGCGCGTTCCAACTCCTTGGGAGGTGAAGTGGAGATATACGCCTATCCTTTTACCGGTCCTCCGCTTACGGACATATTAGACGTTGCAGACATGGAGCCGGATGGTTGCTACGCGGTTGTGGTTCCTGCCACCGCCGCCGCCGCCACGACGTCATGGCGTCATCGTGTGTTTTTGTGGCTTGGGCGCACTTGCAGCGTTGGGGAGGCAGAGGCGTGGCAGACGTACCGGCGATCACTGAAGATCGACAAGGATGTTCGTCTGTGGAATAAGACTTTGTTGCAGAGTCCTTTGGAAGAGGTGGCTCATGATGGTGAGGAGCCGGACGACCTCATCCTTGCGCTCGAATGAGACGTGCAGCCAAGGCAACAAGTCAGTATGCGTAGTATATGCTAAAGGAAATATGGATTGATGGAAATATCAACAACGAAAAGGAAACAACAGGAGGAGGAGGGAGGGAAGGAGAGAGAGAGAAAGAAAGGGACCGTCCACGCTTTCTTCAGACCAGCACAACATTCACGCTAAGGGAGAATTAGATAATAACATCTGCATCTTTATTTATAAAAGCGACATGCATCAATATGTAATTTTACGCGGTCAGCGGTGAGTGTGTGTGTGTGTGTGGCGAAGCGGTAGCGTTTAGCGCATCTGCCGTGTTGTGTGCATGCATGCGTGTAATGCATGAGGTATGTTCTTTACACCCTCGTTTCTTTCCATTTTTTTTTTCCTCTCCTGTCATTGCCACCACGATGCTGGATGTGATGCACACACATGCATACATGCAAAAACAAAAGAATAGAGTGAGCGAGACACACGCAGAGAGAGGCCTTGGACGTGGTTGCGTTATGCTCCATGCGTGCCTGCTCCTCTTGCGACGCCGCGGTGCCGGCATTATTGGTCTCCCAAATGTTGGGAAGTCTACACTCTTCAACGCCCTTACTTGCAGTCAACAGGCGAAAACGGGCAACTTCCCATTCTGCACGATTAACGCAAATCTGGCGAGGGTGCCAGTTGTGGACGATCGACTCCGCCGACTCGCCGCCTTCGTAGGGGCGCAGAGGATTGTGGATGTGGAAATTGATCTTGCGGACGTCGCCGGTCTCATTGAGGGCGCTTCCAAAGGGGCCGGTCTTGGAAACAAATTTCTTGCCGACATTCGACCATGCACAATCCTGCTGCATATGGTGCGCTGCTTTGAGAGTGCCAGGGACGGCTTTGACGCCCCAACACCGCTGGATGACATCAGCATCATTGTGAATGAGCTTGTGCTTGCCGACCTGGAGGCGATGGAGAAGTTACTCCACAAAAACCGTAAAACACGAAGGGCGGGTGATGCGGCGTTGGAATTTTGTCAACGTGTTGTGTCGTGGCTGCAGGACGGCAAACCTGTCTCATACATGAAGCTGAAAACAGAGGAGGAGCGGCAGTGGCTGCAGCAGTATCAGTTGCTCTCTGCGAAACCAATGCTGTTTGTGCTCAATATGGATGAAGCAAGTGTGGTGACGGGGAACAAATTTGCTACGCAAGTCGAAGAAAAATTTGGTACCGAACGAACATGTCGTGTGTCTGCTTCTTTGGAAGAGCAAACCTCTCAGTTGGCCTCGCGGGACGAGCGGCTGATGTTCCTGCAGGAGTATGGTATTGACTTGCCGCGGGGCGAATTGCTGCTGCGAAATGCGTACCGCCTGTTGCGACTGCAGTCTTTTTTTACGGTAGGACCACTCATGGCGCACGGGTGGACCACCAAAGTAGGCGCCACGGCAAAGGAGGCAAGTGGGGAGATTCACTCGGACATGGAGAAGTACTTTCGGCGCGCCAGGGTGATGCCGTACAGTGAATTTTTGTCCAAACCGAACCTTGAAGCGGCGGAGATGCAGATGG
>NW_001849454.1:0-1953 GCF_000209065.1 Trypanosoma cruzi
GCGCTCATGCTGCAGGACGGCACAAGGGCTCCGTGTACGTGGATGGTGTGATTGTGGGGGGCCCGGAGACGATACCAACACTTGAGACGCAGGGGTTTGAAATCCCACAATTCTACGTTGGGAGCGACGAGGGAGGCAGCGGCAGCGATGTGACGGTGACGAACGTCTTTCTGTACGACCGCCCACTGAGTGTCGATGAACTAAAACTGGTCAGGAAAAGCGACGCCAAAAAAGGCAAAGGTGACGGCTCCATGCGTGGGGGCGTGTCTCGGGTGCTGCTGCTGCTGCTGCTGCTGCTGGGGCTGTGCGGCTTTTCGGCCCTTTACGGGGCGTAACGCGGCGGGGCCCCTGCCTCCGGTGGGGACATTTGCGTCTCCCCACGCACCTTCTGGAATAGTTGCCACTTCTCGTGCACGCTTTTTTTACTTATTTTGTTTTTACGATCCCTTCGCCGCGCAGGCCCCTTCCTCCATGTGGAAGCATGCTCCCCCCGAGGCCATCATCGCGTGGTTTTTGTTTGTTTGTTTTTTTATTTTCCCCCCGTCTTTTGGTCCTCCGACAACGGCGGGATCTACTCAGTGTTCTTGTTTTTTGTTTGTTTGTTTGACCAGAGGCGCGCTCGGCTTTGTGTGTCACGCCGACGGCGCCGGCTAATAAAAGAGACAATGGAATGGGGGGCACGAAACCACGCCGAGTGTCCCAGTGGAATATAAATAATTTGTGGGCACCGGGGGTTTAAACGACTGTAACGAGTGTATCTTATTTTGTTATCTTCGGGCGAGACACGCGCACCAACGTGCAGCTTTTTTTTGTGTTTTTGAGTGAATGCATAATGGAGGACGAATTTGTTTTTGTTTTTATCTTTCCAGCAAGTGTCCCGTGTTTTTCCACTTTCTGGGCTGCCGTGCAGTCTTGAGTTTCACCAGTCCCTTGCTTGATATTTTTGTCTGGCACTCTTCTGTGGCTGTGTGTGCCCTCGTATGGTTTGCTTTGCCCCCTTTTCTTTTTTACATGTCCGTAGGCACACACGAGGTCACTTACATGATATATGCATTCTGGTGCAGTTGGCTGGCCCACTCACACTCTGTGCTGGCAGTTGCGTGCGGCTGTTGTTTTTTTCCGTGGGCATGAAGATAAGAGAGGGGAGAGGGAGCGCGCGCCGCGAGTCTCTTTTCCTGATGGTGTGGTGCACCGCGTGTGACTGCGTGGAGTAGGGCGCCGCGTGACTGGTGGATGGGTGAGGACCCACTTCAACGTGTGGCTGGCGGGGTGGGTGCTCGCTCCGGGTGCGTTGTGTGTTGGCTGCGGGGATGTGGCCGCATCCCGTTGGCCGTGAGAATGTTCTGGAGGCGGTGGGTCTCTTCTCCTCGTCCATGGTGCGTGGCTGCTGCCGGTGCGCACTGGTTTCCCTTGCAACTCGCTGTGTTTCTCCTCCATGACTTTTTTCATTTCTTTCACACACAAAAAAAAGGAAGTAAAACAAGCGCGAATCGCTACTGTGCACTCTGAGGGCTCTCAAAGGAACAACAACAGTACACACACACACCGCCCACACACACGCATTAATATACTCTCAAGCGTTGCTGCTGTGAAGGCACCCCGCACACACAACCGTACTCGCGTGGCCGGATCCAGCGAAAGGAGGAAGGAAGGAAGGAGAGAGTGGGCATCAGAGGCCTAACATGTCCCGGCATCTCTTCCATTCTGCGGTGCTGCTTCTCCTCGTCGTGTTATGCGGCACCAGTGGTGCTGCGCACGCTGAGGGAACCATTGCAGGGAATGTGCAAATGCCGCAATGGGTCACGCTTTTTTTGCCGGGGAAGACGCCGGTGGTGCCAAGAGATGGGTTCGCAAGTAAAATGAGGGATTGGTTTTTCTTGCCCTCGATTGTGAGCGCTGGTGGAGTAATGGTTACACTTGCGGAGGGTCAAATTGAGCTTCAGAGCTCTGATG
>NW_001849454.1:2053-3194 GCF_000209065.1 Trypanosoma cruzi
AGGCAGCGAAGGTCAAAAATGGCTTTAAGTTCACGGCGCCTGGGTCCAGGGCAATGTGGTCTATGAGCAGGTGGGGACCTAATAAACAGTACGGCTTTGTGAACCACAGATTCACTCTTGTGGCGACGGTGACCATCCACCAGGTTCCGAAGGGGAGCACTCCTCTGCTGGGTGCGGGTCTCGGGGACGGTGCCGGCAAGAAGATCATTGGGCTGTCGTACGGCATGAATAAAAAGTGGGAGAAGGTGTTCAACGGCACAAAAACAGCACCGGGGAGCACGTGGGAGCCGGGGAGAGAATACCAGGTGGCGCTCATGCTGCAGGACGGCAACAAGGGCTCCGTGTACGTGGATGGTGTGATTGTGGGGAGCCCGGAGACGATACCAACACTTGAGACGCAGGGGTTTGAAATCCCACAATTCTACATTGGGAGCGACGAGGGAGGCAGCGGCAGCGATGTGACGGTGACGAACGTCTTTCTGTACGACCGCCCACTGAGTTTCGGTGAACTAAAACTGGTCAGGAAAAGCGACGCCAAAAAAGGTAAAGGTGACGGCTCCATGCGTGGGGGCGTGTCTCGGGTGCTGCTGCTGCTGCTGGGGCTGTGCGGCTTTTCGGCCCTTTACGGGGCGTAACGCGGCGGGGCCCCTGCCTCCGGTGGGGACATTTGCGTCTCCCCACGCACCTTCTGGAATAGTTGCCACTTCTCGTGCACGCTTTTTTTACTTATTTTGTTTTTACGATCCCTTCGCCGCGCAGGCCCCTTCCTCCATGTGGAAGCATGCTCCCCCCGAGGCCATCATCGCGTGGTTTTTGTTTGTTTGTTTTTTTATTTTCCCCCCGTCTTTTGGTCCTCCGACAACGGCGGGATCTACTCAGTGTTCTTGTTTTTTGTTTGTTTGTTTGACCAGAGGCGCGCTCGGCTTTGTGTGTCACGCCGACGGCGCCGGCTAATAAACGAGACAATGGAATGGGGGGCACGAAACCACGCCGAGTGTCCCAGTGGAATATAAATGATTTGTGGGCACCGGGGGTTTAAACGACTGTAACGAGTGTATCTTATTTTGTTATCTTCGGGCGAGACACGCGCACCAACGTGCAGCTTTTTTTTTTTTTTTGTGTGTGTGTTTTTGAGTGAATA
>NW_001849454.1:3294-34565 GCF_000209065.1 Trypanosoma cruzi
ATTTTTGTCTGGCACTCTTCTGTGGCTGTGTGTGCCCTCGTATGGTTTGCTTTGCCCCCTTTTCTTTTTACATGTCCGTAGGCACACACGAGGTCACTTACATGATATATGCATTCTGGTGCAGTTGGCTGGCCCACTCACACTCTGTGCTGGCAGTTGCGTGCGGCTGTTGTTTTTTTCCGTGGGCATGAAGATAAGAGAGGGGAGAGGGAGCGCGCGCCGCGAGTCTCTTTTCCTGATGGTGTGGTGCACCGCGTGTGACTGCGTGGAGTAGGGCGCCGCGTGACTGGTGGATGGGTGAGGACCCACTTCAACGTGTGGCTGGCGGGGTGGGTGCTCGCTCCGGGTGCGTTGTGTGTTGGCTGCGGGGATGTGGCCGCATCCCGTTGGCCGTGAGAATGTTCTGGAGGCGGTGGGTCTCTTCTCCTCGTCCATGGTGCGTGGCTGCTGCCGGTGCGCACTGGTTTCCCTTGCAACTCGCTGTGTTTCTCCTCCATGACTTTTTTCATTTCTTTCACACACAAAAAAAAGGAAGTAAAACAAGCGCGAATCGCTACTGTGCACTCTGAGGGCTCTCAAAGGAACAACAACAGTACACACACACACCGCCCACACACACGCATTAATATACTCTCAAGCGTTGCTGCTGTGAAGGCACCCCGCACACACAACCGTACTCGCGTGGCCGGATCCAGCGAAAGGAGGAAGGAAGGAAGGAGAGAGTGGGCATCAGAGGCCTAACATGTCCCGGCATCTCTTCCATTCTGCGGTGCTGCTTCTCCTCTTGATGATGTGCTCTGGCAGTGGTGCTGCATCCGCTGAGGCGAGTAACCCAAGGAACGGAATCATCTTTAAAGGAGGGGATTTGTTTAATGATCCAGAGACTGAAAATTTGGTACAGGCGTTTGGCTCGTTCCGTGCACCTTCTCTTGTTTATGTGAATGGTGTTGTTGTGGCCACTGTTGAAGCGCATTACACAAACACCACGGATAAAAAATCGTGTGTCAGTCTTGCTGCAAAGTCGATGAAATGCGATGGAGGGGAGTGGACAAATGGAACTGCCATCGTGTTTGATCATTACGACGTGAAAATTGACCGCCTGTTGAGCCCAACAACCTTTGTGAATGGTAATAATGATGAAACAAATGCTCTTGTCGGGGGTTATGGCAAGTCAACGGCTCCATTGACGGAGGTGACTGGTGATGGATATTGGGCGCCCAGGATAGCAGCTGGTGGTTTGATTCCGCATGACGATGACGATGAGGAAAAGAAGGAGTTTAATTGGGGAATTAAAAGCACGTCAGGAGTTCCTTATGACATTTGGGGGGATTACAGCACCAACCCCAAACGCTTCAAACAATTCCTGGGTGGTGGTGGCGCGGGCATTAGGATGGAGGAAGAAAGTCGCTACGTGCTGCCTATTCAAGCCTTGACCAATGATGGAAAGAACGTTTCGTTGGTTATCCTCGCCAAAGGTTTTACTTATGGCTGGGAGTTTTCAAATGGTACGAGTGATGAGGGATGCATCCAGCCTGCGGTTCTTGAATGGAAGGATAAAAGTCTTCTCATGATGACGTCGTGTGAGGACGGCAGCCGCAGGGTTTACTTGTCAAGCACCATGGGGAATCGGTGGACGGAGGAATACGACACTCTTTCACGCGTGTGGGGCAACTCGCTGAAACGTACTGGGCACGGCGTGCAGGGTGGCTTCGTTAGCGCGACGATCGATGAACAGAAAGTCATCCTCGTCAGCCAGCCGGTATATTCCGGGGAGGAGGGAAAACAAGAAACGGGTCGACTTCACTTGTGGCTGACGGACATGCAGCGAATTCATGATGTTGGACCGATATCCGCTGAGAATGAGAACGTTGCCGCCAGCACTCTGCTGTACGCCACGGCCGAAGCGCCGTCATTGGAAGGGGAAGAAGAGAAAGAAGAGAAGAAACTGTACTGCTCTTACGAGGTCGCTGCTGCAGAGGACGGTAAGTACAACATTGCTTTTGTGGACTTGACGGAGAAGTTGGAGGACATGAGGAAGGTGTTGGCTGCATGGAAGGAGAAGGACGCGCAAATTGCGAAGGAATACGGCTGCGGGAATGAAAAGGATGCAAATGAACGACGTGACTGTGATGATGGTGACCTCACCAAAGGGCTGGTTGGCCTCTTATCCAACAAGTCAACTAAGAGCACGTGGGCAGACGAGTACCTCTGCGTGAATGCAACCGTTCACGGGAAAGTGGAAAGTACTCCTGATGGTGGATTGACGTTCAAAGGACCCGGAGCGTGGGCGGAGTGGCCTGTTGGCGGCATGGGGCAGAATGTGCCGTACCACTTTGCGAACTCTAGGTTTACTCTTGTGGCGACGGTGTCCATCGATAAGGCTCCGGAGACAGGCAGCAGCCCCATCCCTTTGATGGGTGTGAGGATGAACGATGCACAAGGCACGGTGCTTTTTGGTCTGTCGTACACCCACGACAAAAAGTGGAGGATAATCTTCAACGGCAGTCGTTTGACGCTGCCGGCGCATGATGAGAATGCCGGATGGGAAGCAAACACGAAATATCATGTGGTACTGCAAATGGATTATAATAATGGGCTGTTTGTGTACGTGGATGGAAAGAGGATATGCGACACCGATGATTATGAAGTTGAGGATATCTATAAGAGCTTTTCTCACAAGTTACAAAAACTGTTGAGCTCCCACAGCATCTCGCACTTTTACATTGGCGGGGACGGCAAGAGCAACTCGGGCAACGTTCATGTGACGGTGTGCAACGTCCTGCTGTACAACCGCTTATTGAAAGATAATGAGCTCAACCCACTAAAGAAGAGGAACGTGGCCGCTGCTCCAGAGGCGGAGGTGTCGGCCCCAAAAGGTGCGCCTCAAAACAGTCATTTGAGTCAACCCTCTGAAAAAGACGCCACACCATCACCACAAAAACAAGACTTATCACCGGAAAAATCAAAAAATGAAAAGCATTCAGCAGGTTCCGGGCAGGCACCTTCTGCTGATCCCGCTGGCTCGTCCACCTCAGCCGCCGAGGGGAAAGTGGAAGATGTGGCATCCGGCAGTGTTGGCTCGGCGTCCTCATTCTCTCCAACAGCGGGAGAAGACAGTCCTCAAAAAGCACGTGAAACCGATGTGTCTTCCGGCGAGGATCACTTTGAAAGTGAACAGGAGCACTCGTCTCTCAGCGTGGTTCAGCCGATGACGGAGCAGGCTGAAGAGGTGGTTGTCGCCACTCCGCAGAGGAAAACCACTGAAGAACGGCCGCAGCACAGCACTCTATCTGATGCTTCAGAGGACGTGGAAGAGTCGTCATTCCATTCCGCCCCGCTCACCAGCGACGAACAAACCGTTGACCCCGAGGAGAGGAAGGACACAAATCCCCACACTGCTGTGGGTGCGAGCAGCGGCCCCGACTCATTCCACAGCACTGAGGTGACGCCCGTGGACGGTGCCACAGCCGCCCATGAGCCCAGCACAGACCCGGAAACTGCTCAAGGCCATGATGAAGTGTTGGATGGCGATGATGCCGCACCGGGTAATACAAGCACAGCGCCTGGGAAAAACAAGATCCCATCGGAGTCCAACGCAACATCGCTCTCGGAACATGGCATTTTGCTTGAGAACGGGCAGTTCGACTTGTCGGCCATGACTCTAATTGGTGACAGCACCGTGCACGGGTGTGTGTCTCGGGTGCTGTTGCTGCTGCTTCTGGGGCTGTGGGGCACTGCGGCTCTCTGCTGAGGTCTGAGGGAGGAGTGGAATAGCGGCTTTTCGTGGAACAACAACTGTGCAGCTCCCAGCATCACTCACTCAACTTTGTCAAGGATACTTTCTTTTTCTTCTTCTTTTTTATGGTTTTTTTCTTTTTTTTTTCTGTTTTCTGTTTTCTGTTGTTGTTTCTTCTTGGTGCTCCGTTTTTTTTTTTTTTTTTTGTTGGTGCTCTGTTGAAATAATCAGCATTCCTATTTGTGTGTTTTCCCGCAAATGGTCGCTTGCTAAACACCGTCACGAGTGACGTGTTTTTCCCTCTTTTGTTTGCTTTTTTTTGCCCACACGCGGTGCCGGCCTCATTGCTGTGCGTCCCACGGACTGCACGAAAGGAGGAGTGGAGGAGCAGGCCGGATGCCGCATGGAATGTGAGGGATGTTGTGTGGGCTGGTGGGAGAGTACAATTCCTTTTTTATTTGTGTGTGTGCGGGCAGTATGTACAAACTCAAGAACACGGTTGTATTGTGCTGCGTGGCACATGAAATGACACATCTGCCGAATCAAATGTTTTTGTTTTTTGCTTCCTTTTTGCTTCGTTTTTGTTTTTTTTTTCTTTTGTTTCGGTAAATCACTACAGTCTCTGTTCCGTCTCTGCCGTGCCCACTGTTACTGTGTGTCTCCGTGTCCCTTTTATAGTCCCTCTGCTGGCTGTGCTGCTGACACGCCCCCATTTCTTCTTCTTTTTCTTTTCTGCTAGAGGCACCGATGGTCCGCGACGACGATTGTTTGTGCACCCCTCTGTGCGATGGCACGAGGGTGACTGGGCGCCGGCCTGCTGAGTGCACTCGGAGGGAGCGGATGGCGTGCGCCGTGCCCCAATTGTGAGTGTGGGACGCCACCCGCCACGACCCGCTGTGAGGCGCAGCGCTATTCCGTCTGGGCGGAGAGAAGTGAAGGACTGCGCCGTGGACTTGGATGCGCCCCGTCCCCCTCGTTGCGGCCGTGTGTGTGTGTGTGTGTGCTCTGGATGCCCAAACTCACTTGCCCCGCAAATGCGGCAACGGAAGGATGTGGTTGCGTGGAGGCGCCAATGCCACTTGAATCAAACCGTGCCTGTGGCACACACGCAAACAGGAAGAAGAAAGGAAGGGATTATTTGTCTGGGCTGCTGGCCGGATCCCCAAATTTCCGAAGGAAATAAAATACGACGGAAAGGGAGAATGAGTAAACGGAGAGGCAGTGGGTTCGCCAAACCCTCGTTGCTTGCTCCGCATATATGTGTATATTTATATATTCTGGTGGTCCCTCTCTCGTGACATGTTGAACGTTCTATTCGGATATACCTATTTTTATAGCTTACGAAGTGGCAGACTTTGGGCCTCTCCAGCCACAAGACCCCGCCGCAGGGGTGGGAATCAAGAGAGGGGGCGGATGGTACGGCATAAATAAAAATATTCATCTTGACGCTATCGGTTCCTTTGGTTGCTTCCATCGCCGTCTTCTAAAGGAATTCATGCGATAGGAAGGAATAGTACAGAAATATGTCTTTGTCTCATTGGGAGCTTGTGAGGAGGATGCTCATGAGGTAGGCTGGCGTCCCTAATGTATATGTGTCCTGGTAAAACGGAGATATTTCTTCACAATCCCTTTCTATTTTGTGAATGTTTGGTTGACCGCGATTGAGGGAATCAGGGAACTGTTAGCGTTCAGACGATTTGTAATTATTTTGGTTTTCACAGCCACACGGGATCCCTGCAAGCTGATTGAAGGAAATGGCAGTGGTTTCTTTTACACGGCGACGGGGAGGAGCGACATTGGTGCCCGCATGTTGGACTTGGCAAGCCAGCATGGCGATGTACGGGTGCAGCTCGTCTTCGTTGATGAACACGGGCCGTTGGATGCGGTGGTAGCCCCCGCCGCAACAATGACAGGCTTACGCTTGGTTTCAGGAAACATCGCCATGCACTGGGAGGAGTCGACCGTTGCGGGGCACTTTGCGAATCACCGGGCGCCTCAAGTACCTAATTTCGAGGTTCGAGTGCTGCTGCCCATCGTGTGTGTGCGGCCCGGAAGTTGGGGGTCCAGCAGGGGCTGATCATTGCTGGAGGGCAGAGACTGAGCACCGACTACGCCAGTGCCGTCGCGGACGTTGCGGATCGGAGTGCTCAGCTTTACTCTCAGGTGGAAGAGGTGCATAATTACTTGTCGGCACGAGGATCTCACATTGCGGTGGCCGGCGGTTTTCTTGCGGGACGCGGAGACGCCGTGTCAACGCGAGGCGCCCACCTCTCGGAGAGGGCCGCCAGATGGCGTAAACACACACCGCACCAACGGCATCGTTTGATGGCTGGGGGCGTGCCAGCATCCACGTTTCCCCAACGCAATCTCACGGGAGAGAGACGGCGGGTCAACACCCATACGTCTCAGGGCAATTTTGGGCGACCACATCTCCCTCACTCGATGCCTTTGCCCTCCCACACCTTCCACTTCGAAGATGACTCCGGTGCAGAGGATCAGTTACTGCATTTCCTTGCATTGGGCGTTGACACTTGGGCCCCGCGTGTATGGAATGACGTCGTCTCCGGAGTCCTCGTCGACCTCCGATGCGCATACGGTTATTGTTTGCACTAAGTGGACTCTCAGGTTCAAATGGCCATCGACGGTTTTGTGTTGTGCAGACGCGCGCCGGAGATAGAACGGGAGCCCACCGATCAGTTCATGGATTTTGGCAGGGCCCTACCGCAGACCTTCCGGATGCTGATCGCGATAACAACCGACCCCAGCATATCCCGCCCTCCACACTTCGTGCCCGCCTTCACATGTCCGTTCACGAGGCTGACGAACACGCGAGGGCGACCCAGCCTCTTGTGGAGCGGCGCGTAACCCAACAAAAACAACGATTGTCGCGATGTCAGTTGTGTCGTATTTATGGACACGATGCATCTACACGAAACGTGCGCAGCGCAGCCAGTAGGGATTACTCGCAGCGCAGTCGGCCATTAAAAAACGGCGAGGGGCTGCCGGCTGCTTACGAGGGCGGACGAAAACAGCCCCATCCATTCCACCACCTCCCACCAATCCTCACAGGCATCGCACCGTGCCGCAGACACTTCATCCGATATTTTGAATCGCCCGAAACAATTGACGAGAAGGGCAATGGAGCTTATCCGCAAAGAAATTCAACCGTGGTACGACGAACCTCCGACATCCCCGCTTTGGACCAGCTATATGAGGGGAGCGAACGAGGTGGCTCGAGAGATGTGGGCGCCGTCAACGTGGCAGCAGAGAATGACTCTAGCGGGCAATTTACAGCCTTTTGCTGCACGCACAAACAGCCGATCAACGCGGAGAGCTGCGCGGCCTTTTTGGCGGCAATAGTCTGCGTGGCGCCATCGACCCGACGGCAGCACGCCAGGATGCTGCGGTCCATGTTGCAGATGGATCGAACCCCGCTGGGCATGGCGATTCTGGGGCTACAAAAAATTGCGGCGCGATAAGAGGCGAAGCAGGCGCGCCACTTGATAGAGGAAGGGTGGATCAATATATCCGAAGCCGGACTGACTGGAAGCAACGTGTTGTCTTACGACTTGCGTGGACAGTGGCGAGCTGTTGGCCCGAGATTGTGGCCTTAACCCCAACAATTCCACACTGGAGCCGGACGGGGCCATAATTTTGATTGGTCCGTGGCGCCGAGGACGGCGAAAGCGGATCCCCACCGCGCCTCACGGTCCGTCAGGATACGAGGGCAGGAGGACGCGTTAGACACCATAAAGCTATGCAGGACACTTCGACACAACGAGAAACTCACGAATCTGACGGCTGCCCACGTGGAGCGAGCTCTGGCTCCTTGGAATGCCACGGCGCATTCCACAAAACGGGGAGCGTTGAGGCACGCGACTCAAATTGTGGAGACATACGATTGGGACCCACACGTGATCTCGCAGTTGGCGGTGCACGTCGATCCGTTCGACCTTCCCCAGAACACAGTCCGATATTTGAGGAGGCACACCACAATGCTGACCCAGGTGTCGTCGCATGTCGCATTGATGTAAAGGGAGAACGGCGGAAGGGCAGGAACCCTGGTTGCGAGCGGAGGAGTGTTTTTCCATGATTTTTGGTATCATGCTGCTACAATAACAAGACGCACGACAAGGACGCGTCCGGCCACTCCACAAGAGGAACGAACCATTCCGCTACAACAACAAGTTAATGTGCCCGTATTGAATACCAAAGTGGATTAAGAGTCGGTTGAACCCGGCCACCTTGGAGAGACTCATGCAAGTGTGTGGGCACGTTGGGCGGTCCCCTTTACCTTTATCCTCCTCCGGTAACGCGCGCTAAGGCTCACGGAGGATTCCAGTCGCTGACGTGCGATTAATGAAAGAAGCGGGAATAATCGAGGACGCTTCGTTTACAGTAACAAGCGGCGGATGGATGATGCCCTTTTCTGTGGTGGAGGAGAAACCCACCGGTTCACGACGACGATGGATCGCGTGGCCACGTGAAAAGAAGAGAGACGACCCTTACGAGGCCAATGTTCCTCTTTTACACATTTCCCATTATTTGCCACCTGTGATAACTGAGGCCGCTTCCTGCCTGGATTTAAAGGCATCCTTTTTTCTTTCTTTGTTGCTGCGGGGACTCGGCATCTCTTTTGATGCCGCGTGGAGGATGGCACGCTGGTGGAGCTGGCACGGCTCCCAATGGGATACAAGGCCAGCCCAGAAATTCTCCAGATCATTATTACTTCGGCAATTGCGGGGGTGACGACGGTGGTTCACTTTCTCCGAGCTGCACCTCCATCGGTGCGTATCGACGTATGGATCGATGATATACGCATTGCAGGGTCGAAAAGCGACGCGACATTGTGGGAAGTCCAAGTACTTCGTAATGCGGATGGCCGTCACGCCACGATGGAGGAGGATCACGAATTGGGCGCCACGCATTACACCTTTCTTGGGGTGCGGTTTGATCATACTCACCGGGCGGTGTCCCTGAGAGATGAGTTTGCCCGGTCTGTATGCGCCATGCCGTCGCTGAAGTATTTAACCATCGCAGAAATGGAGGTTATGGCGTCACGCTTTTTGTACGCGGCGGCCATTTTTTTCAGGCGTTTATGTGCTTACTACTTTTTCATCAAGGCAGTGCGACGACGATTAACGGCAGTTAACCGGGGGATTGTGCAGGAGACATCCCCGGCAAACGTTCCGCCATCAGCGGTTGGTTTGGGCGAGAGATTGCGACACATCATCGAGAATAATCATAGGCGAATCATCAAGCCCACGGAAAAGGCATCCGCCGCCATCATCACTTATGTGTCGCTCTGTGGATGGTGAGCCGTTTTCATTCCAGACACCGGCGACGTTAAAATCGCCGGAGGAGAGTGGAAGAGCCTTTTCTTATCATGCAGGCCGAGGCACGCGCGTTACGCTTAGCCTTATCGGCTTTTCCCGCCGTCTTGCCATCCACCATGGACGTTTGGGTGGACAACACTTCGCTGCAAGGAGCGGCGAATAAAGGCAGCTCAAAATCAAACGCCATGGCGTGGGAGCTGCGGCGGATATATGAGTTTTTGGACTCTCACAGATTACAGGCATCCGTTGCCTACGTACGGTGTGCAGAAAACCCCGCAGACGGCATATCACGCGGTTGTGTTTTTACGCTTCAGGACGTGGCGAAGGGGTGGAACTTGCGAAGGGCAGCGGCGGGGTCTTTTGGCTGGAGGACCCCAAAGTCTGCCACTTCTCAATTAATATATATATATCCAATCCGAGTGGAGTGAGCGGGCCACAACTGTGGCTAATGGATGATGTATATATACATACATTTACTTGGTGTAAAGTTTGGGGATGTGGTGAACCCACTCTTATTCCATTTACTTCTCATTTCCGTCTAGTTTGTTTTCTGTGACTGATAACCTCAGGATGAGGAAAGCGGCCCTGGAGGATATTTTTTCTCTTTCTTTCTCTCCATCTCATTTAATCTTTTTTAGGCTTTTTCTTCGCCGTCTCGGGAAAAGATTAGAGCTCGTTTTTGTGAAGAATGTGTGAAAGAGCCTTGCAGCTCCGTCGGCGGTGTTTGTTTCTGTCATATGAGGCAGGAGTCGGAATGGCGCTTCAGTGCCCAGAGGTGGCGAGAAGAGCAGCAGACATCTTGCTCTACGCACAGGAGTCGAGTGAGAGGGGAGTGGACGGAGTTGTTGAATTAGCCGCCTGTACCCGCCGCTGGATGCAGAGCCGCCAGTTTTCGGACTGGCAAGAGTGCATCGAGTGGCTTCTCTTTGGTGTGGAGCGTCAGCAGGAAATTAGCGGCGTGACGAACGCACAAAGTGCGCTATTCAGGCAGACGTTATTGGAGTTGACTACCCTGTTTGAAGAGGAGGCGCGTGAGTATCATGCCGCTGCACCCCCCTTTGCTGAGGATTACTGGAGGAATGCGCAGAAGCGGCAGCGTCTGTTGAGTAGCGGTGGGTCCGATGAGAGAAGGAATTTGTGTGGGACTCGTATGACTTGGAGCATTGCGGCGGATTTGCCCCTATCGGTGGAGCAGGTCTTTTTGCTTCCCTGAATTGCATTGCAACATGCACGAAATATTTTTGCCTGTGGCTTTTTGTTTTTTGTTGTTTTTTCCTTTTTTCTTTCTGTCTGTGTTCATTGCTGTTGATTCTCTTCTTGTTTTTTTTGTTTGTTTTTCTTGCAGCCGGAAGGTTTTTGTTTACGTATTTGTATTGTTGTCGACATGCAGGAGGGAGGTACTGCTACATCTTTTTGAGGATCATAATTGATTCGGGCGGCTTAGGTTTGCGTGGGGTTCAGTTTGTGGAGTTCTGTGTGGCGTGCACCTATGACGGCACCTTTTTTTATTGTGTGCGGTCACATTGTTGGAAGGGTCGTGACTGTAGCCAACTCGGAATTATGTCTCATCTATGCGTGGATCCATTTGAGCAAAAATAAAAGGAAGCAGAGGAAAAGAATTTTCAGGAGTACACTATTTGTATAGGAGAGAACTCGTTTTTGTTTTCTTTTTTGTTTGTTGACTTTGAAGCTCTGCAGGGAGACGCGAAAGAAGAGGAGATGGCGCGACACCACGTCTCTGTGAAGGGGATATCGATTGACCCCAAAAGGGGGCTAACGGCTCACTTCAAGCGTGTCAACTCGCTGTGTAGGGGACTGAGAGTCTCGTTGAGACGCACATGGAGCGTGTGGTGCTGGCGGGGACTATCACCACCAGTACGCTGAACGCTTTTTGGTGCGTTGTGTTCCTCCTCCCAAACTATTTTACCTTCTCCTGCCTTTTTTTCTCTTTATTGTGACCGTCACAGGGATCTTTTCATTCTCCCATTACAAATAATTACTTTGTTCCCCCCTTTTTATTGTAGAATCCTATTTATTCCCCAAGTGAATTGAATATACCGTGAAACCAGAGTAAGCGTAATGGCGACGAACGCAAAAGGTTACGCAGCGCCGTCAGCAAAAGCTCCCCTCGCACCCTTCAGCTTCCAGCGACGTGCTGTTGGGGCCGATGATGTGAGCATCAAGATTTTGTTCTGCGGCGTGTGCCACAGCGACATCCACCAGGCGCGTGATGAGTGGGGTGGGTCTCTGTTTCCGATGGTGCCTGGCCACGAGATTGTCGGTCATGTAACGTCGGTTGGTGCAAACGTTAAGAAGTTCAAGGTGGGAGACACGGTTGGTGTGGGCTGCATGGTGGACTCATGTGAAAAGTGTGTGGAGTGCAAGAGGGGCCTTGAGCAATTCTGCGTGGAAGGAACGACCTCGACGTACAACTCACGGGCTCGCGGCAGCGGCGAACCCACGTATGGTGGGTACTCTGACCACATTGTGGTAAAGGAGAGCTTTGTGCTGCTCATTCCCACCAACCTTGATCTTGCCGCGACCGCCCCACTGCTGTGTGCCGGTATCACGACTTACTCACCCCTGCGGCACTGGGGCACGAAAGCGGGGACGAAAGTGGGTGTTGTGGGGCTTGGCGGCCTCGGCCACATGGCAGTGAAGATCGCCAAGGCGATGGGTGCGGAGGTCACTGTTTTTACAACCAGTGAGGGCAAGCGGGAGGCAGCCAGGATGCTCGGCGCGGACCACGTCGTCATCTCGAAGGACCCGGGGCAGATGAAGGCGGTTAAGAACACGCTCAATCTTATTATTGACACCGTTGGAAACACGCACGACTTGTCGCCGTACATTCTCGCCCTCACGACGGATGGTGTGCACATACTGGTCGGTCTGCCGGAGAACCCGCATCCGCCGGTATCACCCTTTTTGCTACTGAAGGGGCGCAAGTCAATCGGCGCTTCACTCATCGGAGGCATTCCCGAAACACAAGAGATGCTTGACTTCTGTGGCAAACACGGCATCGTATCGGACATTGAACTAATCAGCATCGATTATATTAATACAGCATACGAACGTGTGATGAAAAGTGATGTGAGGTATCGCTTTGTCATTGACATGGCCACACTTGGACAATGAGTCAATGTGCACCAGCGGGAGAAGGAGATAGTAGGTAGAATCAAAGGTTTTTATATACTCCCTATTTAAAACTTCTTTTGTAAGGGAGCTATTTTCTTTTTTATTTCTTTTAGCAGCTTGTAGAAGGGATGTGCGAACGGACATGAAGAAATGATTGGATGATCGTATTGTTGATTTTCCCTCCTTATTTGTGGATCCTTTGACGTTTTGGGGCTTTTTTTTTTTAATTTTTTCTTTATTTGTTGGTGGTTTTGTTTTTGGTTTTTGGTTTTTTCTTTATTATTATTATTATTATTATTATTGGTTAAAAGCTTGTGGAAAGGAATGTGTGAACGGATGAGGTGGAGGATTAGTAGGTGCTGACATGTCTTGTTCATTTTCCCCCGTTTATTTAAAATAAATTTTTTTTTTTGTTGTTGTTGTTGTTGTTTTCATTCTCATGAAACCGCGTTGAAAAGAGGGGTCTTTTGCGGCTCTTTTTTCTTCTCTTTCTTCTTGTTGTTGTTCGACGCACTCACTGTGGCACTGCGAAGGCTACTAATCTCCATGTGGAGGGAAGCCTGGTGGGTTTTGTGGGGCCTGAGAAGGAGACTGCCGATGTGATCACCTCCCAGCCGTCCCGGTTCTCATATTTTATTTCTGTTGAATTTATTTGTAATCCTGCCGTGGGTGAGAAGGGGAGGGAGGGAGGTGTAGTTGGATGGATCTCATCCGGAGTGGGGAAGGGAATGTTTTTGCGGGTACACTGAAGCAAACTGTCATGTATCTTTTTCTTTCTTTTTCTTTTTTTCTTTTTTTTTTTTTTTTTTTTTGCTCTTTTCCTTTCAAAGGTGTTGCTTAGAGTTTAGCCTTCTTTTATTATTATTATTATTATTATTATTTTCGTTTTTTTTTTTTTTTTTTTATTATTTGTTTGGTTTTGTTTTTGCTTTTTTCTGCTTGTAGATGCATGCTTTTAGGAAATCACGACTTCTTGGGGGGACTGTGTGCCTCCTTGTCCTTGTGTTACTACCGTCGTTTGTGTGGTGTGAAGAGACGGGCGTGTCACCGGATGTATTGCTCTCGTGGTATGAAAAGCTTTTGTTGTCTGAACCTAGCAGGGATCCAAGTGGTCTCGGCTTTCGTTCTTTTATGAACATGGCTGCATTCGAAGAAAGTGACGACGATAAGTGCATGAATGGAGGCATAATGAGAAATGGTGACTGCAACTGTCCCGAGGCTAGTAATTTTACAGGTCTGCGCTGCGAAATGTGCCAGCGCAATGAAGTGTGCGCTGCCCAGCTTGACGCATCCAGTGTGTGTCAACATGGTCTCGCCATACGTGGATCCAGCACACAGTTTGAATGCTCACTGAACTCCCCATTTTTATCTATACTCGGGGGCGGTCGAGCAATTGAGGCGGTTGTCGCATTGAATTGCAGCACGGAGGATGGTACCGCTTTTGCCGCAGGCGAGGGGGGCGTGTGTAGCCTCACTTTATTCCGCATTGAGCCCCATCGTGAATTTGTGGATCCTTTTTTCCATTGCAACACTTCAGAATGCTCCATGCAGTTGGTGGTACAAAACAAAGGTAATGAGAGCAACGATCCACCGAAACCAAGTCGTGCATTTAAAGCGGTGGTGTTGACAGGACAAGTGGTGATTCTCACTATATGTGCTTTGATTGCCTTGCTGCGTTTTGTATCTTCTACACTCGGCTACCGTCGCAAGGCAAAGATTGTGGTTGGCTTGGGAGTCAGCTTGACGGTTTCCACGGTTCTGTTTATTAGTGTGATGCTCATTTTAATGCGGTCCGAAGCCTCCGATGTATACGCCGTGTATAAATGTAAGCACACGGAGTGTCACTGTTCCAAAGACCCACCTGAGGGCTATGATCCTGTTTGCTCAAAGTCACTCGTGGGTAATAAGATTTTGCCGCTTATCAGAAATAGTATTCGATATGCATGTAATTTACGTACGCGTCACTGTCAACTAACAATGGAAGACATCACGCTCGTGTTTGACCTTGAGTGCAATGCCAGCGAGTGTGTTGACACGAAGAAGTTTCCCAATGAACCAAAGATGGTTCAACCAGAGACGGTGCAGGCGCAGCGCGACCTCCTTTTTATCCTCACCCTCGTGCTCACTGTAGTGGTGCTCTTGATTACCGCGCACGCCTTGTGGCTCCGCTCCGTATCGCGCAAGCGGGCTGCAGAGTTTGTACGCATGTTCGGTCTCTCGGAGCCGCAACCGCAATTGGAAAAACGGTGTTCTCTGGATGTAGCGAGCGATAGCAGTGGTACTCCTGCCAAAACTTCTTTGCTGGAGAAAAAGGGGCCGCAGCAGCAAAACCGACTTTCCCTGCGAGGAGATTCTGCAGAGGAGGATGTGAGCTCCAACGGTACGGAGTCCATTGGGCTCTCCTTCCACAGGCATCCCGGCGGATCGCACACGACGAGTGACGCCAGACGTATTCTCATCGCCATGCCACACGAAGCGGACCGCATTGAGTACTTTCGTCGTCTCACGAAGTCCCCTTTTGAGCTGCAGTTAACGGACCTTGCCTACTCCTTGCCCGGCTCACGATTTGCCGCAAAGGAGGAGACGAGAACACGTCCACTTCTGAACCGAGTGAACTTCACGGTGCGCTCCGGCGAAGTGCTTGCCATTCTTGGTCCATCTGGTGCAGGCAAAACAACCTTGCTGGATCTCCTGTCAGCACGAAGTAAACAGGGCAGGACGACAGGAACCATTTCCCTCAATGGCACACCCGTCAACACGGCTTCGGCTAAGTCAATTAAGCAATACCGTAACATCATTGGATATGTCTCACAGGAGGATACTTTACTACCAGCATTGACTGTGCATCAGACAATTGAATACGCGGCGCGACTGAAACTTCCACAGGCCTTTTCTAACACGACCATTAAAAGTATTGTTCGACACATGATAGAGGCACTGCGGCTACAACAATGTGAACACACTGTGATTGGTGATGGAAGTGGTCTTCGAGGTGTGAGCGGGGGCGAGAAGCGTCGTGTCTCTATTGCGGTTGAATTGCTTGCGAATCCACGTATTCTTTTTTTGGATGAACCAACAAGTGGTCTAGATGCGGTCAGTGCAAAACGTGTTATGGAGTCTGTGGTAGAATTGGCTAAGGAGTCACCCATGCAGGCGTATGCGCCACATTATTTTGCTTTCAAGCCTATTGTCATTTTTAGTATTCACCAGCCATCGCAGGAAATATTTGAATTGTTTGATAAACTCCTGTTGCTCTCCCGTGGGGTGAGTATTTACTGTGGACCGGCCTGTATCGCGGCAGAGACGCTTGAAAAGCGTATTGAGCGCATTGTGGGTGGTGCAAAGTCGGTTCCGCGTTCTGCCGATCATCCGAATCATGCGGAGTACCTTATGAAATTGGAAGATATTCTTGACGACACTACCCGCATGGAGATTCAGGCGGAGGATGTGAGTTCCACATTTGGCATGATGCAACACGAGGGAACGGAATTTTTCCGAGAACCCCGCGAAAACAATGGCACAAATGGCGTAAGTGAATGTGAAACGCTTGTGGAAGGCGATGATATTCTCCGCAATGCATCCACCCTTCATGTCTATTATGCAAATGTGTACCAGCAGCTTGCGCTCTTAAGTTCACGGGCCGCATGCTGCCTTATTTCGTCCTTCCATCTGCTTTTGTGTCACGCGGCGGTTACGGCGTGTGTTGGGGGCCTCATGATGGTGCTGTATCACGATCAAAGACTTGACCTCCCTGGGGCACTGAACCGTGCCGGATCCATCACATTTATGCTGCTTGTTGTTTCCTTTGTCTCGCTCAGTTGCTTGGAGCAGCTTGTTGTCGAGCGAAAGCTCTTTGTGGTGGAACGGGAAAATGGTTTTTATCGCACTCTACCGTACCTTCTCTCGAAGATATTTATTGATATTCTTCCACTCCGCATCGTCCCTGCGATGGTGCTTGCGTCGCTTATTTACTTCCCTATGGGACTTCGCGTAGACGATGGGGTGCACTTCTTTTGGTTTGTTGTTATTGTGGTGCTCTTCTCCATCTGCATTACGCTTATTGTGCTGTGCATTGGAATTATTACGGGATCGTTTGGAGCGGCAGCGTTACTTAGTAGTGTTTTTATTTTGTGGAATTTTGTTTTTGGTGGGTTTCTCGTGCAGTCCGAGACGGTGCCAGCAGCACTACGACCCTTTCAAATGATGTCGCCTTTTTTTGCCGCCTTTGAGGCGTTGCTTGTGAATGAGCTTGACGGGCAGGCTTGCACATTTTCTCCGACAGACGAAACGGGGAAGCCGTCATCAACAAGCATCCCAATCATGTGCCTTCAATACCTGTCGAACATTGGCCTGAAGCCGAAACGCTTCAACACAGACGTGGCACAACTTGCGGGCTCCATTCTTCTTTTGTTATTCACCGCGTGGTTGCTGCTCGCGAAGTTCACCAGCATTGCGCGATGATGTGCGAGGAACAAAAAAAGGGGGGGTGAAGGGTTTGGGCTTTTTTTTTCTTTTTTTTTTTTTTTTCTGCTGGTATCGCGCGACGACGGAGAAGAGGAAATATAAAACAAACAAACAGAAAAAATAATAAAAAAAATAAAAAAAAGAGGATTTGTGGGTGTGTGGGTAGTGAGAGCGATAGCAAAGACAAGAAAACGAGAGAAGTGAAAAAAGGAAGGAAAGAAGGGATGGATGGAGCACTGCGGTGGAGGGGAAGAGGGAACCCCCCCCCCCCTTCCCCAAAAAAAAAAAAAGAAGAAAAAAAGGACGATGTATGTTTCTTAGAGAGTTTTCTTGAGGAAAAAAAAAAAAAAAAGAAGAAGAAGAAACGATCTACGAACATATTTCTTTTTCCCCCTTTTTTTGTTTGTTTTTTTATGTAGGTATATTATATATATATATTATATTATATTAAATATTATTGGCTAATTTAGATGGGCACACATCTGTCTATCTATGTTTCTTTCTGTTTTTCTTTTTTTTTTTTTTTTATTTTTTTTTTTTTTCTCTCTCTCTCTCCGTTGATGCTGAATGACAGCATGAAGAGTGAGTGACGTGAAGTGCGTGAGGGAAGTGTGTTTTCTGTTTGTGTATGTATCGGTTTATCGTGGCTGTCTTTAATCTTATTTCACTGAAAGAAGTTTGTGCTTGTGCATCGAGGAGGAGGAGGGGGGGAGGAGTGGGGAGGGGAGGAGGGAGTGGGGGAGGAGGAGGAGATGTGTGAAGATATTTGGAAGAAATAAGAAGGAGAATATTCTGGATGGAAATCCAGGACAGTTCTGCAAAATATATTATATGCTTGTAATTATATACATACATACATACATACATATACGTGAAGACGGAGGCGAGAAGAAAAAGAAGAAGGATTTTATTTACCTCCTCCCTTTCCCTCTCCTCTTCTTTTCTTTTTTTTTTTTTTTTCATGCGTCTTTGTTGTGTTGAAGAGAGAGAGAGAGAGGTGGGGGGGGGGTGGAGGGGAGTCTCACACTTTTTCCGGCGTCACTGCACACAAAATCAGTCTGCCTGTAATCTTTGTTTTTTATGCGGATGCGTGTTTGAATCATGTCTTCTTTTTGTTTTTGTTTTGTTTTGTTTTGCTTCTCTTCATGATATCCACATCCAATATCTTTTTTCCTTCTCACACATTCATACAATATAAATATAAATAAATATATTTATATATGTGCATACACAAAAATAGACTGACGACATGCAGAAAACGTTATTTCCCGTACCCAAGTCGAATGACTACCAGTGGCGCAATTTGTACCTGAAGCAGTATGGCATCTGCACGTACGCCCCGCCGATGCCGCAGCATTTGGAAGTGATGACGGCCAACGCATTAAAATTGAAGTCAAGAGAAAAAATTGACGATAACAACATCAGTGCTAGCACTCAGACCGTCTCTTTGGATAGTGAGGAGATGGAAATGATAGAGGCCTCAGGCTCACGGTCCTCCACCCCGTCACCGTCGCGGCGAAAAGGTGGCTCGGTGTCCACACAGGGTTTTCGACGATCCTTCCTTGAGGTTCAACGGGTGTCAACGGTAGGTGACTTTTTGGGGTCCCTCAGCGACCAGCAACTTTTCTCGGCCAATGTCTTTTCTTTTTTAAGTCAACACGAAGGTGAGGCGACCTCGTCGCAGTTGCCACGAAATCCACTTGGCTCGGATGCTCCCTCTCCCTTGAGATTTCCTTCCATTTTACGCAATTCACAGGTGAATGCGTCAAACAGGACTGCGTTCCCACGTGGTGCGTCCGTGGATGAGGGAGGGAAGTTGGTTCCAGACCCAGCGGACGATCTGCTGCTTCTTCAACGTGAGACATGGCAGTTGCTGATGGATAATCGCATCATGTTATGGTTTGAGCGGGAGGCAAAAAAACGTGGGAGAATTGCTGCAGGTGTTCAACGACGCCTGCTAGAAGTCGTCACATGGAAGCTGGAGGGCCAACAAAAAACACCCAACACGAAGCCAGGTGAAGATAGGACGAGCGATGCTACGGCTATTGGTACCACTGAGGAGGGAACGGGAAAAGATGGAGCGGTGAAAATTATTCCCATGGACAGCGAGGAGGAGGAGGACAAACCGGAGTTGGGCGAGGAAGAGAAACTCATGCAAACACTGGAACAATTTGCACCGTTTTTTGCCGTTATTTCTGCACCTGAAGTAATCCAGAGGATGACAACCAGCTTTCTTATGGCAAAGAAACGTGGACGACGCCATGAAGTCCCGCGTATGATTGGCCTTCCTCTCTTCAGTCAGTATAACACATGGCGTGAAACGTATGAGAATCGCGTGGCGTGGAGTTTGTCACCTTTTAGTTTTTTTCTCATTCATGATCATAGCTACAATCACGCTCATATTTCGGCTCTCTACGTGCTACTGGATCTTATTGGCAGTTCTTTCCATCTTCACACAGCAGAGTGCCTGAAGAATGAAAGCAAAAGACAAACTGCAATAGATATTCGACAGCGACGCATCCGCAGTGCCAAATATAGTTTATCGAATGCGTCGTTATGTCCATTAAATGTTGCACAGCGTCTCACAGAAGACATTCTTCTTGCATATGAGAACAGCACGGCACGTACGACATTATCGATGGCCCTCTGTGTCCAAGAATTTCTTACGGAACTTGTTCTTGACCCTGACACCGCCTCTTCTTTTTTGAGTAATGCTGCCTTGAGACGTCAGTGTGGAACAGACATTGTTGCTCCTGGCAGTGATGCCGGTGTCTTTAGCGCGACGAACAAGAAGAATGAAACCTCTTTTGAGAGCATGGATGACGGAACAAAGAACGAACAACAAGAGCCAACCAAGGATGAAGCTGGCGTCATGCCTGCCGAAGAATCTCAGGTTATCGACTGGAGCTCCCTGAGGAAACTGACGGACACAACGTTTGATGAACTTTTTTCCCTTGTTAACTGGTTTGTTGACACGCCGAACGCCAACAGTCTCATTTCCAGCGAGGCCCGAACTAGAAATGACTCTCTTGTTTTAGCGAATGCTTCACCTGCACGTGGAAAGAAGGGTTTGACATCGCAAAGCTTGGCTTTCAGCACATCATTATTGCAGGAGAGCAAAAAGAGTAGCCAACAACAAGCACTTTCTGACGAGAGTACCGTTCAGAGCAAAGAATCTGGCTACGTTGTTGGATATGTAAGGGAGTATGACGCCACCATGACGATTGTTGAGGCCATAACTCGCTATGAATTACAACGACAACGCATGGCAGAAACTCGATCAGGTGAGCAACGACAAAGAAATTCTGTAACATTAGCTCATAGGAAGAATCGAAGGAAACGTCTAGCCGCTTCCCGTACCCAAACATATAATGACTCCGCCGCCGTGCCAGATCTTCATGCAGGGGCAACGCTTCTTTCAACACCACTGACGTTTATTACAACATACATCCGCCTCCATGGTGCCACGTGGTTGATGGAGTTACTGGAGCGGTTGTTTAGCATTCTTCGCCGAGAGAGCGTTTTATTGTATGTAAATGGATTGGAAATGGAGGCCCCTCGACAAAGCTCTTTTCAGGGATCGATTTCACAGTTGAGCCTAAGCGGCGACAGAACCAACGATGGTGTTTCAGGCTTTGGGCCTGAAGTTGGACGCTGGCGAAATTCGGGTCAAAAACAGGCTACCCATAATCAACGACTGGACCTCTTGGAAGACCTCATTTGTCAAGACATTCAGTACGTTATGGGAGAGTTTTGTAGTGCATTGTTTGGCAAAAGATCTGTGACACGGCTTCCGCAAGGTATTTCTACACTATTGACGAACTTTTGTACAACGGTACATCTCCATCTACTTCAACAACATGTTAGCTTTGACATTACCCATGATAAACCCGCTATAGCTGTAAGGAAATGTCTTACAGAGATGCGGCAAAAACGCGTGACGGGTGGAGGTACGGTCAACATGTGGAGTCAAAACAAACCTGACTCTATTGAGCGACTTATTCGAAACATTGAGGGTAACCGATTGGCGAAATTTATTCTTTTTGATTGCTGGATTTTGCCAACCCTCAACAATGCTGTGGAATTTGGTTACATTTCCGAAGAGGCTTCAAACCATCTCCGCTGGAACTTGGATGCATTTGCACGATACCTTAAAATTGTTTTGAACTCTTCCTTTTCCAACGCAGAGAATGCCGATGTGTATATTCATACCATATTACCACGAAGAGCATCCCTTCAATCCCAACGTGGACGGATGACACCTTCTGCGGAAAAAAAAGGCCGTACTCAGAGTGAAGCACCCTTGGCACCCCGCTGTGACATCGTTAAGCTACCACCCCTCATCAACGGTGTTTACGATATAGTCTCGGGGTCTCTCATGCAATTGCTTCGAGACCCTTGTGATGATTTTGTGGACGACTCGCACGAGAGGTTTACTTTTGGAGATGGATCATCTTTAGTGGATTTCCCGTCACAGAAAGATGCGAACACGAGTTGTAGTTTAAAAGATACACGTAAGTGCTGGGAGGATTTATCACCTGCCCTTAGCTATTTAAATGAATCTCTCGGCATCACTAGTGGTGACGCGGATGTTGAAGTGTATGAAGATGAAGTGGATGTCACTCCGGTACGGATTTTAAATATCTTTGCTGCCAGAGCCTGTAGCAACACCTCAACAAAGGTGGTGGTGACTGAGTATGATGTTGCGCCTTCAATAGCGGCGGCGTGTATTAGTAAAACATTTTCACTGGTTTCTGGTGAACACCCCATTGTACGGAATGCATACCTTTCAGGCGCATTGGTAGGTCAATTTAGATCATCACCTTACTTGACATGTCTAATTGGGGTTCTTTTACATCCTCATACCGCGTCAAGGTTTTTGGAAAATATCCTTCATAACAATCGTGCATTCTACAATGCACTTTTACAGCCCCTGCAGGATGAGAATTTGTTGAATTTGATATCTCCTTTAGTCATGACAAGAAACCACCTGCCGCTGGTAGACTCTAATGAACTTCTTTCATTAATAGCAGCCATCCCCATGCATTCAACTGACACTGGAAGTTCTGTTGAGACGAAGGCGGGGGATAGCGAGACAAAGATGAGAGATAGCGTGACGACGAGGGAAACCAAAATGAAGAATTTACAATTGGCAGCGTGGGAGGCCACAACAAGTAGTCTTCTGCAAAAGCGAGCGCGAGCCACCACTGGGAATATTCTCCCTCCAGCTGTTACTTTCCACCCGCAGATTCGGCGTATTGGACCAACGGATTCATACCAGTCACTTCGCGCTACCGCCGAGATCCTTACGCGGGAAATGGGGCGTGCTCCATTATGCTTTGATACATGGTGGCGCGCAATGGTTGTGGCACTCGCCGTAAAGGCAATGAATGTCATTGAGGAATGCAGCGAGGCAAAATCCATGCAATGGGAAAATTGGTGCGATTCGCAATTACATGAAATGCAGCGAGAGTGTCGTGGCTTATGCACGTACTTTACGAAGAACAAAGGTAAAAATATTGACATTAGCAAAGAGAAGGCGTTGTCATACACAAAGACCAAGAGTCGCCTTGTAAGCTCTGTGCTTTCCTCTGTGACAAAAGCCCCGTTGGCACGAACCGTGGAGGAGCAGAAGAAGGTGACAAAAGGGAAGAAACGTGTCCACTCATCTTTAAAGAGAAAGAAAAAGTAAAAGAAAAAAGGAAAAAGGAAAAGGAACCGAAGAATAAACGCATATATATTAATTGTCGTATGGGTTTGAGGGGAGAGAGCGGAGCGATGCAGTGCTGCCTGAATCTTTTTGCGTTTATTCTTCTTGCGGATGGAACTGCTCACATTGGGAACTACACCGGAGACGTGCGAGGAAGTAAATGTGGCGCTGTGGACATGTGCACATCAGGAGAGTGTGTTCTTTTATAATGCGGTTGGGAGAGTGGGTTTCATGGTGGAAAGAAAGAAAGAGTTCGGCTTGTTTTTTTACTTGCGGTTTTTTTTGTTTTTTTTTTTAATTGACATGTATGTGGTTTTGTCTATTTACTCACACAATGTACAGAGAAGGAAATAAATACACAAACAGAAACGGAAGGAAGGAGGGAGGGAGTCTCTCACAGAATCTGCGTCATTTCTGGTCGCTTTATGTACGTTATATGTTTGAATTCCACATCTCCCTGTGTTTTGTGGTAAACATGTTCGTTGGAACATGAAATATTTTTTTTTTCCCCACTTTTCTGCTGCTGTTTTATTTTCTTTTGCAGGTTGATGTTGATGTCCTTTTTTTTTTTTTTTTTTGGCTTTATTTGTTTGCGCCTTCCCTTTGAAAAAAAGAAGGAACATTTGAGAGAAGCGAAGGGCCCTTGCCCGCTATGAGTTTTCGCCGCGGTAGCGCAGAGGAGGAGGGGGAAGAAGTGATGGGAGCGGAGGGGGTCCCGGCCTATGTCAGTGAATTAGCGGATGCCTTTGCATGCAAACTGCGTGAAATGGAGGCACTTCATTACGCCGCAGAACTTGACACGTTGGCGGGTATTCGCTGCGCGCAGCTGTATGCAGAGGTGCTCACTGGTCTGACCGCTCTTGGGCGAATGAGATGGACCACCAGCGGCGGCGACACGAGACACGTGGAATGAAACCGGACACGCGGACGAATTATTTTTTTTTTTTTTTTCCTTTTCTTCTTTCCCACCCCCGCTGCATTTTATCTCACAGAGCATCCGTCATGATTGAATGCGTTACTATTTTCTTGTAAATTTTTATTTTTTAATTATTATTTTTTTTTACTTTTCTTTGCCTCGCCACTTTTTGGGATGTTTTTTCCCCATTATTATTATTGTTTGCTGCATTTACTGCGGTTGCTCACATTACAGTACAGTTTTGCGTGTTGTTGTTTTTTTTTTTTTTTTTTTACGAAGAGAGAGAGAGAAAACGAAAGGGAATTTGTCGATATGATTTAATGATGCATTTCTGTAAATATTTGCAGCCACCGCCGCCCTCTCTCTCTCTCTCTCTGTCTTTGTCTCTCCCAACACATACATCTCGTTTATTTGAATGGAAAAGCATACGATAGCTTTCTAGTTATATATATATATATACATATATAAGCAAATATACGGCAAGATCAAAGCGTGTGGTGTTGTTTTTGTTGTTGTTGTTTTTCCCTCCTTTACGACGGCCAGGAATAAGCACAAGAAATGACTATTATTCCCTCTGAGAGTGCAAAGGAATACTCAAGTCACGTTGAGCCATTTGGTGATGGGCACAAGATTACACTGAATTCACCGAACCTACGCGTGTCTTTGCTGACGCAGGGTGCCACGGTTTTCTCTGTGCAGTACCGCGTGCCGCAGCTGGCTGGCGGGGACGTTGCTGACAAGGAAGGGTGGGTGGAGCTGGTACTTGGATTTGACGTACCGGAGGAGTTCGCGAAGGACAAATTTTACATTGGCAGCACCTGCGGCCGTTACGCCGGTCGCATTGAAAATGGTGAGTTTGAGTTGAACGGAAAATCCTTTAAGCTGCTTCAAAATGACGGCGAAAATACGTTACATGGAGGGCCGGAGGGGTTTTCGTCCCGGCCGTGGAAGTACATCCTGTTGGAAGGGGAGGAAGAGATTGGCATCTCCTTCCACCTCATATCGCCTCACCTTGATCAGGGGTTTCCTGGGGAGCTGTTCGTCACGGCAACCTACGTCATTTTGAAAAATGAGCCGGCAACGCTCAAGTGGAATCTGCAGGCGGTTTTGGCCGCCTCCACCCCGGCGCAGTCCACGGTCATTAACCTTTGCAACCACATTTATTGGAATCTTAACGGTGTACCGTCACGGCCGCGTCGGCTTCCAGAGCCCATCACAAACCATCACATGCAACTTTACTCCGGCTACGTGGCAGAGATGCAGGAGCTCATTCCTACAGGCTCCATGAAGTCGGTGGAAGGAACGCCGCACGATTACAAGAAGCTACGCGCGATTCGTGAAGGCATGGAGGCAACGCAAGCGGAGGGTCGAGATCCTCCAGGATACGATGATCCTGTCGCGCTCGACAAGTGGGACTCCAAACTGCATGAAGCGGGCCGCCTATTCAGTCCCAAGACAGGCATCACTCTGCAATTGGATACAACGTCACCGGCGGTTGTCGTGTACACCGCGAACTATCTTCCAGAGAATGCCAGCGGTGAGGCAGGCGAGCGATTCCAACGGCACAGTGGCATCTGCTTGGAGACGCAGTACTTCCCCAACTCGCCCCACATCCCCTCCTTCCCTAGCACAGTAGTGAGTAAGGGAGAAAAGTACGATGAGACAACCGTATGTCACTTTAAGTATACTCCGAAGAGTTGAATGGAAATGTGGATATATATATATATATATATTCTTTTACTTTTGTAGTGGTGGTGGTTCTTTTTCTTTCCGTTTGTTTCCGGATGCGTTGAATCTTTTTTTTTTCCTTTTTTCTTTTTTTTTTTTTTTTTGAATATTCGCGCTGTCAGACGGACGGACGGACGGACATTAATACGCAAGAAGGGAAGAGTAGTAAACACACACACACACACACACACACTGTGAAGGGAAAATATGAGGCTTAGTGGGTGGCGATGGAAGGTGGCAATGAAAGGCTTGCATGTTGAGTTGGAAATAAAAACGGTGCTTTTTTGAGAAATAAAGCCATTTTCAGGGAGGGAAAACAAAAACAAAAAGAAAAAAGTAAAATAAAATATGATGAAGCAAATCGAATATTTCCCAAAATATCACTAACGACATTTGGATGTATGCGTGGTGTTCCTCGAGAAAATAAAATATTTATTTATATTTTTTTTTTTTCTTGTTTGTGTGTGTATGTATTTGTGTGTGTGTGTGTGTTTTATTTTGTTTCCTCTTGTTGATATTGGGTGGCTGCGTACTGGAATTTTTTTTCCCTGAAATTCTTGCGATATGTCTTAAAGATCCATTTTACGCACATCTTTATGTACCTTCCGTGCCGCAGCGTTCGTCCCTTATTTTATTGATTGTGTTTTTTTTTCTCCATCTCTAAATCCCCTCAGACCCAATTTTTTATTTTATTTTATTTTCCTCTTGTATGTGTGTGTGTGTGTTGCTTTGTTGTACTTTTGGTTTGTTTTTTTTTTGTTTCTACTCTTTCTAACGGTGAAGAGGGACTCACGGGCGCGTGAGTGAGTTGTTGGGCATCTGCCCCCTTAGGCCGTAGAATGAACATTGTGACCTCGTACTTTGTGGTGAAGCGGCTGCCAGGCAGCATTTTTCTTGGCGAAGCCTCACTGCGGCACCGCGATGCACGGCAGGAGGAGTACATGGACTGCATTCGACGCAACGCGGCACACGCGGAAGTGGTGTCACTCCACATTCTCATCGAGGGCACCGAGGCGTACCGCCAATTTCGTCAACGTGTCATGGAGGACGATTATTTCTTTCAGTCCAAAGAAATGAGGCGTAAAATTGTGCCGGTGCTGTGGCCAGAGGCTCAGCCTACATACGCGGATCTGTTTCAGCATGCCAACAAGTTGCTGCGTGGGAAGCTGACGATGATCTGCAACGCAGATGTTTACCTCCCACAAGTCGGGGCGTCTGTGCGGGAACTGCAGAAGTTGTTTGATAGCGATCCTACCCGTCGCCTCTCGGTGGCCTTGACGCGGTACGAAAGTGAGGACCGCCGTGACGCCCCTCTCATTGAGGCGTACAGAGGATCACATGACGCATTTATTTTTCGTCCACCAACGGAGGCGTCGTTTGTGGAGAGTGTGCGGCACCCACAAAACTGCTACAAGGCAGAGAATATTGTTTTGTACGAATTGCAGCGTCACGGCTACGTTGTGGTAAATCCGTGCCGGAGCTTCATGCTTGTCCATCACCACACAGCGGACTTGCGTCAGTGGTTGCCAGCCGTGGATGAGGAGCGGTACGCGCGGGCACCGCCCTGCACCATAGCGGAGGCACTCAGCATGTTAAGACAAACAAACCGTTCATGACAACTTCAAATGTTGTTGTTCTTGTTGTTGCTGCTGGCCGTAGTCTATCTTCCTTGTTTCTCTGTGTACATGTGTGTGTGTTTGTTTGTGGGATGCTCACAGTCCACACTTCTTCTCCTTTTTTTTTTTTTTCTTTATTTTCTTATCCCTATCGCACTGAGGGGGTCATAAATATATTGAGTGAGACCCCACATATCCCTCTCTCTCTCTCTCTCTCTCTTTTCTTTGTTTTTTGTTTTTGTTTTCTTCTTCTATGGCGTTGTATGCGCACAGCACTTCTCTGTCTTTTCTTTCCCCACTCTTTTCTCTTCATTTCTATTTTTCTGGTGATTGTTGTGTTTGTGTGTTTCCTGTGAGAAGCGAACGGAGCGTGTAAGGCGACGGTTGCCGTGGTAGGAAGTGGTAGCGGCACCCAAACAAAATATTTAGGAGCATTCAAAGATAGAAATTGTAGGGAAGGAAAAAAAACTGAGATTATTTGAAATAAAAAAAAATTAAAAAAAAAAAAGCGGAGGAGGGGGTAAAAGACAAGAATTGCCATCGCCCGCCCCTTCCTTCACATACAAACACATAGAAAAAGACAAAAAACAACGAAAGGGGGAGAAAAATAAAATAAAATTACTTTTTTTTTGTTTTTTTTTTTTTTTTTTTTTTGCTTTTCTCTTGTCTCTCCGTTTCACAAATGCGGAATGCACTTTATGCGCCTTTTAATGATACCCAAAATTCATCCGATACTTCCCGCCCTGACACACGGTTAATACGGCAACATCCAAACAATTCTCGTCGTTTGCACAATTCCCCGTCAGAGCCATTTTTTTCTGGTTCCTTTCGGGGGAAGCCGGGGTTATCGGGACGCGGTTTCTTTTCGCTATGCGGCATTTTACGTCTGAGCTGCCTCTACACAATTTCGGATCTAATACACCGACCACGAAATTGTTGTATTGGTGTTCTGGCCGTTGTACTTCTTGTGCTCTTTTCTGGAGCTGTTTTGTTAGGCATTTGGAAGGCTCCATATGTTCTTCTGCGTCTCGGAGAATTAAGTGCGGGGGAGATGGATATGGTCATTATGGGCGGAAGCGTTGACCTCCCGTTTATTAACTACACCGACATGGGCCCAAGACTTGAACGTTCTCCCTATGTAAAAGGTGCTACACCACGCTGGATCTTTCGCGGCGAGGCCAGTAAGCATAAAAATGTATTTACCAATGACAATGACCGCGTTTCTCCCTTGACGGAAGTGGCACGAGTAAATGTTCTTCTCATCGACAGTGAACGAGAGCGTAAAATCGGCATCGGGAGGGCCTGGGGACATCGTAACACGGGATTTGCGGAGGCGCATGTATTTTATTCCCTTTTGGATTATCTGAATGTTCGCCCAAACCTTGGGGATCGTATAAACATTCAGTTCTCACCTAAACCTCTCCTCCAAGGTGACATGCGTAGTGAAAATGAAAAGTTGTTTCGTATAGAAAAACCCACCCCTGGTAACGATGTGAACTCTATTTTGCTTTACAGTTTTTTTCAAAAGAACAGTATTACCGAAAAGTCCATCAGCGTTTGGGACGTTTTAAATTTTGATATTTCTGTGAGTGTTGTGGATGGTATTTATAGTGCACGTGGGAAATACCCCTCCGCTTTAGGGAACATTGTGATTGTGGACTACAAGCAACTTATACCTGCCTTTGCCGAACAAAGCTGCTCTTTTGGTCCTCAATCATTTACACCCAAAAGGGGAGTTTTTTTACCCTCGACCATGGATATGTTTGGTATCCCCACCATGCTCTCCCAGTTTAATATTTTGGAAAAGGTGCCTACCCTTGCGGTCACCATGACAGATCGAAGTCGTATTTATTATTTGCCAACGGAAGATCGAACAAGGGAAATGGTGGAGCGAAGCAATGTCATTATGCGTCAGGGAGTGGGTCTGGACTTCAACGGTACCGTGTATTTCCCCTTGTCTGAGGCCATGGATTCATTTGATATGTTGAAGATTATACTTGTTTCTTCTCTCACATGTTTTGTGATTGGAATTGTCGCACTTTGTGCTCTCTTGTTTTATGCACTTTTAAACACAAATGCGGAGGAACGTCGATTTGAATTTGCCATGATACGAGCCCAAGGCTTGAACAAGACGCATCTTGTGATACTCCTATTGACACAATCATTGGCCTTTATTATTCCCGGTTTAGCCACTGGAGCAGCTTTTCTTGTAGGGCTCAATGCCCTCATTGAGTATCTACTCTCCCGATTCACGGCGGCAACACCTCGCATTTTATTCGTCCCGCTGATACCATTGTTTGTGTCTCTTGGACTGGGCCTCGTCCTGCCACTTTTAACAGGTTGGAGCCTTCTCTCACGTGTCCTTGGAGGTAGTTTGCGTGATGCCTTGGATGTATACCGTCAGGTGTCAAACGAAACGAAGGTTGTGATGGTAAAACTGGAGGAAATGGGCATTTCAACATGGCAATTGATCCTTGGAGCATTTCTTGTTGTGGCAGGATTTATTGTTTACTACTTGATTCCATTCAGCTTTATCTTTGAAAACATGATGCTTTTGTTCCTACTATTAAACCTTGTACTTGTCGTTATGGTGGTGGGTATATGTTTTATTGTGACTGTCGCAGAGCCGTACATTCAGCTAGTGTTTCTTTGGTTAATGGTATGGGGAAATGAAAAGCGACTATTAACAATTGTGAAGAAGAATTTATATGATCACCAAAGTCGTAATGCAAAGGCCTTTATGATGGTGTTGATTAGTGTGGGGACCATTATTTCCTCCGGTGTGATGTTTGTGATGTTGTCGAATGCCTCTGAGGATATGACGCGTCTTACGAACGGTGCCGATATCAACATTGCCTCTTCCGCATTTGATGTGCCTTTGGACGAGAAGGAATTAAATGCTTTTCTGGAGAAACGACGTGGTTTGTATGTGGAACAGTGGGCATATCACAGCTTTCCACTTGACAATTACCCTCAAATGGTTCATTCGTCTCGAATGGGTACGATTGTTGGATCACGTAACCCTATGTGCATTGTGGCGGTGTCTGAACATTTCTTTAATACTGTTTTTCCAGAATACATTATGGAAGAAGCTAAAGACTCCCGCTACAGTTACAAACTTACAGTGGACGGTAAGTATGATTTGGTGAGAAGTATGTACGAACATAAACCTTTGCCTTCCGGTACAGTTGGTCAAATCATTGCAACAGGACTTCCATTGGGTGCAGAATTGCCAAATATATTAAACAAGAAAACCTACATTATACCTGCCTTGGTGTCGTCTGCAGTTCGTGATAGTATGGGTACTGAAGTTGGAGGAAGCATGATATTAGAATACAATTACCGCGTGTCAGATACGATTGTAACGACAAGATTTGGTGTTGAACCACGAGGCCTTATGAGGCGTGTATCAGGATTTCCCGACATCTCGCCTTTCCCTAACAAACTGGTCGACAGTGAGGTGCTGCTGCCACGGAGTTACTTCAAGACACTGGTGAGGCCCTGGGCCATGGATTTTGGAGATAAAGAGAATTTTACATTAGCACCAGGCACCGTGACGGAGGTTAGGCAAAAAAAACTATTTGTACGGCTGCGAAAAAACATTAGTACAAAACAACGTATTACTTTTTTGAATGAAATTCAGGCATATTTGGATTTAACATTTCACTCAGCAAGTGATACACAAGAGGTGATGAAGGATTTGAGGGTTATCCGTGAATTTATTATGTACTTTTTTTATTTTACCTCCGTTATATGCATCTCCCTCTGTACATTAATGCTTTGGATAACGTTTGTGGCCAATGTGCGTTTGAACTCTCGAACGTTTATGGTATTACGAGCAGTGGGATGCCGTAAAGGGCAAATTGCGCGTATTATTCTTTATGAGGCCCTCAGTATTGTTCTTTCCGCCTTTTTGCTTGGTGTGGTTGTGGGGGTGATTGTCGGATTAACGTTGGCACTTCAGCTTGTGGAGGTAATGGTTTTGCCATTTCGATTTACTTTGCCTTACAAGTTAGTTTTTGTGCTCTTTGGTCTTAGCATGATTGCTGCGGTGGTTGGCTCCATGCTTCCTTTCAGGACAATTGCCAATAAATGCATTAGTTCGGGGTTGAGGAGCCTGTAACATACATGTTCATTCCCTCCCTCCCACCCGCCCGCCAACCCCTTCTTCCACCGATTGAAAATAATAAGGGAACGAGGTTGCCCTCTTTTTTTTTTTTTTTTTTTCCTTTTTCTTTGGTTTTTGTTGTTTGTTTTTTAGCTGAAGAAGGAAAGAGAATCCTTTTGTCTGTGTGTGTGTGTGTGTCTTTTAGCACGGCGTTTACACCCATGTATATATATATATATTTAAATGTATTCTTGTGTAAGTCAATTTTTGTTTCCATTTTATTTAGTACACTACGTACATGTAAGCATATATACACATGTGTTTACATGTATATATATATATATATAGAGAGAGAGAGAGAGATTTATTTTTATTGCGCCCTCTTTTTCTTTTTTTTTTTTTTTTCTTTTTTTTTTTTTTTTTCTTTGCTGGGGCGTATTGTTCGGCTTAAACAACAGTGCCGCTTATAGTTATCAAAATTATTATTATTATTATTATTATTATTATTATTTCTATTTTGTG
>NW_001849454.1:34665-105084 GCF_000209065.1 Trypanosoma cruzi
TACAAATATATTTATATTTATATTTATATGTGCATATTTAAACAAAGAGAGAAGAATAAAAAAAAGATGGGCGGCATCTGCCTTTTGCACGAGTGGCGGTAGTTTATGTGAATTTTATCGCGATCTTTGACTCCCCGCCTCTTTTCTTTTCTTTTTTTTTTCTTTTTTTATTTTCTTTTCTTTTCTGAGTGTGCGTGGGCAAATTTTGGGAGCGCATTCCCTTTATTATTGTTATTGTCCTTCTTTTATTGCTGGCGATGGACAAATTAAACAGAAAAAAAAAAAAAAAAAAAAAGATTTGAGGAGAATAGTGGCAGCCGATGCGGGAATGGAAGAAATGGAATGATTTTTTTTTTACCTTTTTTTTTCTCTCTCTCTCTACTGCGAAGAGTACTTTGAGCGTTTGCGCCGTGTTGAGGTGGTCGACTGCACCATCGCGGGGGGGAAATGACTTTTTATGAATGCGCATGTAATTTGACCCCTTGTTTTTTTTTTTTTCCTTCTTTTTGTCGTTGTGGCAAATGAATATTTTTGTAGCGCCGTTGTGGAGTTTGAGTCGTCGCAATTCTTTGGAGGACGTCCTGGGGGCTGCTGTTGTTTCCCTTTATCTCCACAGACACACACACACACAAAACACTTCTTTCTGCAACCCGATTCCTTTCCAATATTGCAATGATAACCGAAAAAATAACACGACAGAATCGGCAGTGCGTGCCCCTTCATGGCATTTGTGGCTTTGCGCCTGGCCGGATCCCCGCCTACAGCAACGGTTCCGATAGCATCTTTACAAACGAGCGACATTATGTGCAGCATTACTTTATGGGTTATAAGTGGCAGTGTGTGGAATTTGTTAGACGTTGGTTGTTTTACCGCAAGGGTTTGGCGTTGCCGCAGTATGATTTTGCCGCCCAATTGATCCATCTACGGGAGGTGCAGGACGTATGCACGGGCACTGCGGTGCCGTGTCAATTCATTCCGCAGGGCTCAGAGGAGCCCCCGGTGGCCGACAGCCTGATTGTTTACCCGGGTTCGAGGAAAAACATTGTGGGTCACGTGGGCCTCATCACGCACGTTACACCGACGAATGTATATGTAGCCGATCAGAACCGCTTTTTTCATGATTGGGGCGAGGACACGTTTTCAGCTGAGTTTCCGCTGGAATGTGTTGATGGTCGGTATTATATCCGTGACCCCGATGTAGAGTGCCGTGGGTGGATCGTCTTCCCGGGTCGACCCAACCGTTTGGATGGGGAGCCACCTCTGGTGTCGCCGCACATTTCTGGTCCACCGTCGCTTCCACGCTGTCGACGCATCAAGTATGTGACACAGCAGTTGTGGTCATGGTTTACGGGGCGTGAGACACTCACATTCCGTCCAATGTAAGAACGGATTACACCTTCTGTGGGTATCTTTGTAGGAGCTTGTGAAGAGAATGATCGCAGAGGAGAGTTAACGAACTTAATTCAGGTATATATATATACACCTACACATCCCACCCGAATACAGTGAGTAGGCCACTAGAATATATAAATATACATATATACACTTACCTGCTGTTACACTTTGAGGATATGGTGAATCCCCAGTCTTATTCCATTTATTCCTTTTCTTATTCCTATTTGGTTAGTTTTCTACTATTTATAAACTGCAGGATTCGATCAGCAGTCCAGGTGAATATTCTCCTTTCATTTTTTATCCTTTTTTTTTTTTTCTTGCTCTTACACCTATGTTTTTATCATTCCATGTGGTGCTTTTCTGTCGGCTTGTATGTGTGTCGTGGTTTCATGAGGGCTGATGTTTTTTTTGGGGGGGGAAATGTCTCCTTTTGTTGTTGTTCTTGTCTTTCGCTTTCTTTTGTATTGACAAATTTCTCCTGTGGCGGGACTGGACCAGCAAAGCAGCAGGAAAAAGCACAAGCCGGAAGAGGGGGAAAACAACGTCACATGTACGGTGCACATCATCGAGTGGCGCAGTTGCGTCGCGGGGGTGCCGCAGCGGAGAGACACGCCGCAAACACTCCGTGTGATTCATTTGTCAATACACCAATGGGGACACAGGCTGAAGGTTATACGCAGCGTACCACACAAGTGCGCTGCGGCGCACCCTCATGTCATTCCGTGGCTGCTGGAAACGTCTACCCGCTTCCGGCGACGATGCGGCGGTCGTGTCTGGCGGTTCCACCCGCGTCAGAGCCGTCACGGAGCTCACAGATGACAACGCCCGTGGCGCCAATAACGACGACGGCACCGCCCACACAGGCGCAGGTGGGTGATGCTGCTTTGCTTCAGGCCACACTCTCTCAGTCATCACAACATCATAAGGAAACCGCATCGGCACTTTCTTCACTGGTACAGTTCCTGCAGCATCAGGAAAAACATCTGGCTGCCAATTGTCAAAGCCTCTCCTACCTCTCTGCTCTGGTCGAAAGTCATCAGGCGCAGGTGACGGCTCTCCAGGGGCTCACTACTGAGATAAGAGCCGTGGCAACAGCGATTCGCGACGCGACGACAATTCTGCAAAGGGCAAAAAGAGTCGGGGAACATCCAGCTTTGGGAGGCACGCCCATTCACAATCAATCCTGCCTGCGCCGGTCTGCTTCTTCCGCTGCTGCTTCTGCTCCTTCTTCCACGGATGGACTTGTGCTTGGCGCGGACTCTCCGTCTGTGACGCCATGCAAAAGAGAAGAAGGAAAAAAAGAGGAGGGAATGATTTTGAAGAGAGGAGGGGCAGCATATGTCTGTAACTCCCAGCGGCCGCATGTTACGCTGCGAGGCACGGCCGGAGCGGCACGGTGCGCAGTGGGATCGGAATTCATGGAAGACGATATCTTCTCCATGTGAAGGCTGCTCGTGTCATTTCCCGCAGTGCCGGTTTTGTTGTTGTTGTTGTTGTTGTTTTCACTACCAGCCGCATCATCTCAGTCGTCCAACTGAAGAAGAGGAAGAAGAAGAAAAGGAAGTTTCACAGGGTGGTAAAGGTCACTGTAAGCACCTTTATTTTACTAATTATGTCTTTTTTTCTCCTTTTTTTTTTTGCTTTTATTTATTTATTTATTTTACTTGGTTTCTCTTTGGAGGGTGTTGCAACCCCTTCCTGCCTTCTTTTTTTTTTTTGTTTTTTTTTTTTGTGTGTGTGTGTTTTGCGCTCCACACTTTTGTGTGATGTTCGTATGCATGCAGTTGAGAGTGTACGCCGAAAGGAAGAAAAAAAAAAAAAAAAAAAGCCAAGAGGAGACGGACTGTGACGTATGAATTACCCGTTTTGTACATAAACGTCAAGATGTGTTTTTCGTTGTTCATTTATTCTTGTTTTTATTTATTTATTTTCTTTTTTTTTTTTCTCTCCTTTTTTATGCGTGTATGCATACATGCATTTCTTCCTTGCATCCACTTCACCCCCTAACCCCCATCCCACCTCTCCCTTCTTGCAAGGTGCATTTCAACGGAACGTGGCGAATGAACTATGCGGGTGGTGACTGGAGGGCGACCCTCAAAGAGAAAATCCGCTCCTCGGAGGAAGCGCTGCACCGTCTTAATGAGCGTCAGGCGAATCACGAAAATGCACGGAAGTTTTTATCATCAGCCTTCGACACCCCTCACGTGTCGTCGCTAGACGTCCCACCGCGTTTTGTCTCATCACAGGCTGAGCTGGAGGACAAGGTAAACTGCCTGCAGTCCCAGGTGAAGAACTGTCTAACGGAGCTTGAGACCGAGCAAGCCGTCCGCTCGGACGGAATCCGCGATGTGCAGCGGCACCTCTCCATTGAGATGGGGGAGATGCGGGCCATGTTTCAGCAGCTCAAGAGGGAAAATGAGTACCTCACAGAAACTGTCCGACTGCTGGAGAAAAGACTGTCATCCACCTCCACATTTGCACCGACTGGGCGTACACAGGCGGGTGTTGATGTCCACACTCCCGCCACGTCAACCACTGCGGCCGCTGCCTCCACCTCCTCCGATCTTGTCAAACGCGTGGAGGAGCTGGAATCCGCCGTGACACGACAAAAGCGATTGCTGGAGGATCGGCAAACACGACTGGATGGCGTTCTTCGTGAGATGGTGGGGGTGAAAATCGATTCTGGAATGGAGCGCATGCGCTCTGTTGCTCGGGAAGCCGCCAGGGATTCAGTGGAAGATCTTCTGCGACTACGTCTTACAGCCGTGCAGAGTATGTTTAATGGTGAGCTGCAGAAAGTGATGGAGTCCAGCGGTTTTACCGCAGAAGTTGCGCAAGCCACGGAGCGATTGTTTCACCAAATGGAAAAGGATGTCCTGCGGCGTGTGGATGAGCTTGACTCCGCGGTCGATGCCATCTCGCACGGAAGCCGACAGCACGAGAGGGTCCTTAACGACATGGAAAGTCGCATTGTGCAGAAGGTGACAATGTTAGAACGGGAGTTGGAGGCATCACGTCGTGAGATGCGAGATGGCATCGCAAAGAACGCACAGGCGGGTGAGGAGCGCACGGCTGCTGCCAAACTTGCGTTAGAGTCCACCGTGGCGGAACGCATCGCCGTGGCATGCAAGAGCACAGCGAGCAAAGATGACGTTTTTGCAGCCGTGACGGCTTCGCAGGAGCGACTTGAGCAGCAGTGCAGCGCCATATGTGATCGACTCACAGCAACGGTGCGTGCGCATGATACCGCTGCCGAGAAGTATCGCAAGGGAGTGGCGCAGTTGGAGAAGCGACTGGATGGTCTCCAAGATGCCACGGAGGAGATGCGGCACCAGATCGTTCATGTCGACCAACTTGCGGCAAGCGCAAAGGGGGACGTGGAGAAGTGGGGGCAACGTCTCCGCGAGGCCCTCACAGCGAGCGAGGAGGCGCGTGCAGTTGCGAAGGAGTCCGCCGCATGCGCGCAGAAGGCGGAGGATGAAACGCGTGAAGGGCTTGCCCGCATCGGCGTGGAGCTGCAGAAGCTTTCACATGAGCATGAAAAGAGCACCGTGCAGATACGTCAGCTTAACGAGAAATTGGCTGCGGCTGAGGCACACCACGCCGCCACGCGTGTGACGCTAGACGAACTAGGCAGTAGGTGCACGAGTACATTGCCACCGCTGAGTGCACGGGTAGACGCGGTGCATCGAACCGTGCAGGATGTGTGTGTAGTGAAACTAGAAGAAAATTCTCAGGCGGTAACGGAGCTACGAACGCTTCACGAGCAGCTTCAAGCCAACGCCTCCTCCATGGCGAAGACGGATGCTCGGCAGATCTCAGACCTCCGGCGTGAGTTTTTTGTCGGAATGCAGAGCGTGGAAGAACGCGTTCTTCAGGCTGTGCGTGACACCCAGCAGGAGAGCAGCACGGGAATTACGGGACTGAGAGCACTCATCGATAGGCTTAATGTATCTGTAAAGACACACGATGAACGCTTTGCCTCCAAAAATGCGCTGGACGTAATTTCGGAGGGGCTGGCCGAAAGGGTAGTGGAACTGGAGGGCAGATTGGACACGGTGGCGCGTCAGGTGGCTCAGGATGCAAAGAGATTGTCATCACCATCTTCGCCGTCCGAGCCTTTGGTATCCGTCTTGACGTATGAAAAACTGGGGCGGGAAGTGGAGAATTTGCGGCGTCGCGTGGATGATGTTCAGAGAAACGCTCTCAATGAAAGGGAGGATGTGGAGCACCACATGCGTGCGAGCATGCAGGAGGAGGTGGACCGCTTCAAACAGCTCTTACATCGTCTGCGTGAAGATACCTCGTCACAGATGCAAAAGTTGCGTCTGATGCTTAGTGAGGAGGCAGAAAACCGCTCTCAACAAGTGGAGGAAGCGTCACAGAGAGAAATGCAACGCCTGCAGTTGCAGATGGACCGCCTACGTGAGGTACTCGGGCCGAGGCGTCTTGTGTCTGCCATCCTAGACGAAAAAGAGCTTCTAAGTGAGGTGGCGGAGGCGTTGCAGGGTGCCTTTGCTTCACGCAAGGACACGGATGACTCCATAGCTCGTGTCAAACAGAGGGTTCAGCAAGCAGAGCAGCAACTCCATGAGTTGGAAGCCCGTTGCGACACACACGGAAATGCGTTCACCCGGCAGATGGAGACTTATGAGTCATCGCAGCGCCTTCACGCCGAGCGGTTGGCGTCTTTGGAGTTGCAGCAGGAGAAGGTGGTGGAGACGAGTAAGCGGTGGCAGGAAGAAAGCCGTAAGGACCAAAAGAGGGAAATGGAGCAGCTTACGGTGCAATTTGATGAGCGCCTGAAGGCACTGCAGAGCGCTACTGTGGAAGTGGAGCTGCAGACACACTCCATGCTGTCTACTCTGCAAAACTTGCAAGAGGATCAAATGGTGCTGCAGCGTGAAGTTACCAAGACGGTCGCTGCCCAGCAGTTCGCAGAAAATCATATTGGCACGAAAAACGACGACAAGAATGATGACCCTGAGAATAATATGAATGAACATGAGGTGTGGAAAGCACAGCTGACAGAACGCATAGATTTGTTGGAGAGCAAGACGGATGCCACCGCTTGCTCCACCGCCGATGCATTCGACACGCTTCGTGAGAGCATAGAGCATTGCGTGACACTTTTTGTGCAGGAGGCGACATCGACGTCGCTCCTCCAAGACTCCGATGTTTCTGCTAATGAACTGACCGGATTAGACAGCGTACTGCTTTTTCTACTGGGACAACTCTGCCAGGCGCATGATGCGCTACAGGCGCTCCAAAAAGGAGCTCTTGGAACACTGGAATTGGTGCAGCATCACGAGGATCAACTTGCATTGCTGCCGTCCATGCGTTCTCTTGCGTTACTTAGTGCTCGACAGGTGGAGAAGCTCTCGGAAGTGATTGGCCTTCAGTTTGACCTTCACGTGGATTCATCCCTTGTGGAGCAGAAGGAAAGAGAGTTGGGTAAGGATGAATGATGATATCACACTAAAATAGCTGCTGCTGTTTGATGAATGCTTTCAGACCACTGTTGCATGCGGTGAGTACAGTAAACACCAAAAAGAAAGGAAAAAAAAGAAAAGAAAAGAAAAGAAAAGACATTGCAAAATACATATGGACATGCACATTTAACTCCTACAGTTACCCCTTTCCTAGAAGTCATGAGATGTGTGAGTGGGTGAATGCTCTGACGGTGACAGTGGCCTTTCGTTCCTTTCGTCCTTCCTTTCATTCATTCTGGGGATACACAGAGACAGATCTGTGCAGGTGTTCCTTCTCGGGCCCAACCACCGTTCCCATGTGTTTTTTACATGGTATAGAAAATTGCTGCGGAAAAAAAAAAAAAAACCCCGAAAGAAAGAAGGAAATAGAAAGGGAGACGTGTATGGTAAAGGAGGGAAGAGAAAAAAAAAAAAAAGGAAATGAAAGGAATCAAATAATTAAAGTCCGTTCATTGGATCCAAACTGACGGCACCCCCCACACATGCTTGCATTATTTATTTATTTATTTATTTATTTTTGTCATTCTTTTCTTTCCTTTTTTTTTTTTTTTGTGTGTGTGTTTTATTGTCAATGTGGCACGGTGCGGAGAAGAATTTAGAAGTGGATGAGTCTCCTGAAGGCGGATCAGGTGCGGCGCGAACTGTTCGTCAAGTATCGCAGGCAAATTGCCGCGGTCCTTGGCGAGACGGAGGACGGTGATCCCATTGAGTTGTGTGGGTGTGAGGAAACCAATAACGGGGGTGACGACACGAAAGGAAAAGGAAATGAGAGTTGTGACGAAGAGGAAGCGCAACAACAACAACAAGAAGAAGAAGAAGGAGACATGGAAGGAATGGGCTTGCGATTGTTAGAGCGATTCCGCATATCGTACGCACGGCAGCATCTCCTCCGCCAGCGTGCAATGCGCATGCCAGATGATTACATCAAAGAGACGACAGAAGGTGCGGATGACGTCAAATGCGCTTCTCACTCCTCCCAGGCGGCGGATGAAACAACGCCGTGTACGGAGGCCGCCGCCGCCGTTGCGGTTTCTGCTGGCGCCACGGAAGGGGACGAGGTGGAAATGGAGGGATGGCGGCTGGTGTACAATGAGCCTTACCCCTCGATACGGCGCATTATGCGACGTGTACAGGACGAGTCCCTGCAGACGTTAATGCGGGAATCATGCGTGCCCATAACGGCGTATCGTGATGCGGCTTACACGGCGCAGCGCATGGCAGTTTTGCAACAAATGGAGGAGCAGATTGGAAGAGAGCGCGCCACACTCCTCGCGAGGCAACAGAAGATGGATGGCAAATTACATCCCATTGAGTGAAAAACGGACGCCATGTGGACAATTGTCTTTTGCCCGTCCCTAGGAGGAGAGCCTGTGCGTAGGAAGCGTCTCTCTGTAAATAATGCGGCTTTTTTTACTGGAACCACGTCACCCATTCTGGGCTTGCTCCTATACTCCCTCAATTAGGCTTCTTCTTTTCTTTTCTTTTCTTTTCTTTTCTTTTTGTTTTTTTTTTTTTGTGTGTGTGTGCTCTCTCAGCACAATGTACAGTGAAGAAGCTCAGCGACCGATGCGTGGGCGCATGGAGCGACTGGTGGTGCCCACACAAAATAATAATTGTAATAATATTAATAGTCAGTTGCTAATGCTGCTGACTGACTGGCTGGCTGGCTGGCTGGCTGGCTGGCTGGCTGGCTGGCTGGCTGGCTGATGTTGACAAGCGCCACGAGACCGCCGCCCCTCCCACGTGCACTTCTCTTCGTGTGTTTTTGTTTTTTGTTTTTTGTTTTTTTTTTTTGCTGGAGGGTTGTGACGACACAACAAGAAGTAAAATTCGGTGCAAAAACAAATAAAAATAAAAATAAAAATTAAATAAATAAACGAAGAAAGAAAAAAGAAAAAAGAAAGAAAGAAAGCGTCAAATCATTCAAAAAAACAACAACACACCTAAAAAATTAAAAAATAAAAAAAGAAGTAAAGAGAGAGAGGGAGAGGGGGACGCTAGCACCTCCCGTCTGAAGGGGGAGAAGGGAGGAGAGGAAAGGAGGACGGTGCGGAACAAAAAAACAGAAGAAGAAAAAAAAAAAGAACAATGGGCCAACAAAATGCCAGGGATTCAAAGTTGTTGAGGCGCGAAGTCAGAGTTGACACCGCCCCTGTTGTTGGTGACGCGAATCATAGAAACACTTCCGGTGGTCAGAAAATTGGATCGCGTTATGCGACCATGCGAGAAAACATCCTGCAGCAGCCAGCACAGTACCGCGATCCCATGACGGAGGTAACACTCACCTCATCTGGTGGCACGACGATGGGGCACGATGGCACGCACGCTGTTGGTTCCACCGCTGCCGCTGCCGCTGCTGCTGCTGCTGCAGAGGCTCTTGCGAAGCAGAAAAAGTACCCCGTCGTACTGCGTTACGCCGACAAGGATGCCAAGCAGCTGCTAACGAAGAAGCAGAATGTTTACGTAACGGTAGAGACGTTGGGGTGGCGTCCAGTGCAGATGGCGCCTAGCGAAGACTCCTTTTACGCCATTCTTGAACTTACCCCGGGCAGTCACCGATATCGTTTCCTCGTTCAGGACAAGGAGGTTGTCGACAGCACACAAGCGATTGCCGAACCTCCGAAAGAGGGGTCGAATGATCCTCCAGCGAATATTCTGCAGCTCAATGAGGTGCTCTTGATGACCAAGGAGGACGAGGAGATTATTGATGACGGGGAGGGATGGGGACAAAATCACGAGATGTTTGTGGAGACAAGAAATTATCCACCTATCGCGCCAGTGCATTTGCGTTACACACCACTCAACACACCGCCCACCGCTGTCCGTTGCACACGTGACGGCGTTATTTCGTCAGCAGGTGAAATCATGTCGCCAGAAAATCTTCCGCTACCGTTAAATGTGACGATTAATCACGTCTACTTTCAGCGTCGCGAGGACCACTCCGTCATGGGATTAACGACGCGGTACTGCAATAAATACACCACCGTCGTGTATTATTCAAGAATGGGAGCTCCGAACGGGTGAAGCCAAAGAAGAGAGGAAAAAAAAAAAAAAAAAGGGGGGGATGTGGAAGGCGGCAACGTGAGGAAGAGAGAGAGAGAGAGGGGAACATGTGAACCAATAATCAATGACTCAAGGGCAGAATCTGAAAATGAAAATTAGGAAAAGGCAGAGGCAAGAAGGGAAAGTTTATATATATATATATATAAAGCGAGAGATATATATGTTTACTTATGCCTATTTTTGTTGGATGTTATTGTTTTGTTTTGTTTTTTGTTTTTTTGTTGTTCTTCTTTTCCCTTTTTGAAATAGTGGCGCTTGAGGTTTTATTAGCGCTCGTTGATAACTAGGAATTGGGAGGAGGTGTTTCCTTTCTTTTTTGTTTGTTTGTTTTCCTTTTCCCCAGCAATAGTACGGATGCTGTCGGTGACCACCAGGGAGGGTGTCTCTCTCCCTCTCTGTCTCTCTGTCTCTCTGTCTCTGTGTAGTGGGGCGGCAAAGACGAAATTCATGAGTACATCTCATTCTCTGCTTTGTTACGGATACCGCATGAAGGGACACATGGAGATTGGGAGAAAAAAGTAAATGAGAGGGACGGACGGGCAGAAGGAAGGAAAAAGAAGGAGACATAAAAGGAAGATGAAAATTAAAGAAAAGAGCGAACTTTTCTTTATTTCTAATATGATTGTTTCCTTTTCTTTTCTTTTCTTTTTTTTTTTTTTTTTTTTTTTTTTTTTTTTTTTTTCCCCTTTTCTGTCTTCTTTCTTAACCCTTTTCACGCTTTTACTCCTCTCACCCCGTTTTGTCAGGGGGTGTTGCTTTTTTTTTTTTTTTGTCTACACGACGGGGCGTGTGGAGGGGAAAGTGTTGGCGGTGCGATGTTGGTGATATCTTTGTGGGCGTGTTGCATGCGTGACTCTCTATACCCTCCACATGCATGTAATTATTTATTTATAATATAATCTAATTTTTCTTCTTTTTCCGTTTTTTTTTTTTTTTTTTTTTTTTGTTGTTGTTGTTGTTGTTGTTGTTTTCCGCGGTGTATTTCTCTTTGCATCTCTTCTTGTGCTTTATTATTATTGTTGGTTAAATTTGAGTGGGAAGCGTAGGGATGTGCGTCGTGTAATCTCCCAACTACTTTTTTCTTTTTTTTTCCTTTTTGCTTTTCTTTCCTTTCCTTTCCTTATATATATATATCTTTTATCACTGCTTGTTATGGCTTGCTTTTTCTTTTTTTCTTTTTTTTTTTCCTTCTTTGCGACGGCGGTGACGGTGGCGTAGGAGGAGGAAGGAAAGTTTGGTTGGGAAGAACAGCGCACATTACATACGGTCATATGATGCTTCACACGGTTTCCCGCTGCTGCGGCTACTGCGCGCTTCTTGGTGTCACACTTCTTGTTGTTGCCTCAATGATCACCCGTCCTGCCGTGGGTGCGACGATGTCTGACACGGTTGCCGCGTCCATTGTGGATGTTGCGAGGGGCGGGCTGATGCTGAGCAGATACGCAAGCGAGAAGGTCCTCCACGCCGTGCCTCCCACGTTGCGGCCTCACGTCCGTCAGTTTCTTGCGGGAGCGACCGCCGTCGCGTTGGTGGGACATGGACTCGGCTCCATGCCAGGCGTTTTGGATGCCGCCACTGACGCGTCGTTGTCATCGGAAGTGGCGTCCGGGAAAAATGCTCAAATAACGCGTTTTTTCACGGCTGTAACGGCGTATCCCGTTGAAAAGTTCTTCTACGCATTGGGTGGTATTTTTGTGGAGTTGTTGCTGCTGCGCCTGCTAGTGTGCCCGCCGCGGCTTACCTCCTTTGTAGACGCCATGCGTGGTGGCAAGGATAAGACGCGGAGACTTTTCTCAACACACGTTGGTTGGGGATTACTTGTTTTGTGTATCGCCACACCCAATGGTGTGATCGAGGCGGGTCTTATTGTTGCCATGCTCACTCGCTTGCCACTTGAGACATATGCACCAGCATTAGTCATTGGCAAACTGGCACAGCCTTATTTTGCCGCCGTACTGCACGAGTTGCCGTTTGTGAGGCGAGTGATGCAAAAAACATTTTGGTTCTCAGCGAAGGATGAGAAGACGCCTTTTGCGTCGCTGTTGCCGCTGTACAAGACGGCTATTGAGGTGGCGTTGTGGGTGGCTGTTGTGGCTGCTCTCCTCCTCCTTGTCGCTCGGTTCATGTGCGCTGACGCAACGATAGAAGTCGATGAGGATGAAAAAATTGTCATTTCTGATTTAATGAATGAAGACGGCGGGAGTGACGAGGAGTAGAGGAAAAGGGAAGAAAAAGGAATGTATTTTTTAAAATCCAAAATAATGAGCAACCAGGGGAATAAGAGACAAAAAAGAAAAAAAATAAAAACGCCTCTTGTGGTGTGAATGCATGTATAAAACAAGGACTGATAAAAACTGAGGAAGAAGGAATGAAGGAGGGAATTTTTGTTGTTTGTGGTTGATGACAACATCCCAACAACATCTGAACCCTTTTTTTTTTTTTCTTTCTTTCTTTTTTTTTGCCGCCGTTTGGAATGGCTCCTTAAAACAATCCTTTATGTACACTGTTTGTGTGTGTGTGTGTGTATGAAAGGAGAGGGGAATGAAAAGGAAAGGTGAGACGGGGGTTATGTGTCTGTGCATCTCATTGCTTTTGAGGCATGTTCAATTGAATATGGTGAATGACTGTAAGCTTATTGCATAGAGAGCAGAAAAAAAAAAAAAAAAGAGAGAGAAAGAAAGAAAGAAAGAGAGGGAATGTGTGTATTTGTACAAGAGGGCAACGAGAGGAGTATACATCTGAGCTTTTGGGTGTTGTTTCTGCTCAAATAGATCGTCTCCTCCTCCTTATTTGTATTTCTCTCTGTTTTTCTGTTTGTGTGCCTGCCATTCTGCCATATGCGTGTTTTGTCACCGGGCGCACGGTTGTCTTTTCAACAATAACTCTCTCTCTCTCTCTCTCTCTCCTTCTCTGTGTCTTTTTCCTTTTATTTTATGTGGCCTCCTTCCTGTGTGTTTTGGGACGATTTGGACAAACCATTACAAAAAAAAAAAAAGAGAACATACACATCTACTGTAGACACATTGCACGGATCCATTGCGCCGTACAAACACGCAGCTGCTCAGCCATGCCCATGTATCAACCTCGTTTCACTACAAACCCCGAACGCATCGCTCGGCTGCAGGAAAATTACGACGCCGGGGTGGAGCGTGAAAAGATCCCCGTGGCGGAACGGGAAAAACTTGACCTTGAGTGTTTGAATGTGTCACCGGCGAAGCTTCGGTTTCTTTACCAGAACTCGATGGAGAGCTACGGGCCGGAAGTGAAGAACACTAAAGTGAAGGAGTACAACTTAAAACACGGCTCAGATTTGTCAAGAAAATGGTTGGGAATCTTTTAAAGAATGGAGCAAAGTGGAGTTTGTTGCATAGTTGTTGTTGTTGTTTTTTGTTTTTTGTTATTTACTTCTACGCTTAGGGATGTTGAGAGATAAAGGGGGTGGCGGTGGTTAGCAATGTGAATTCTGTTTGCAGAGTATATATTTATATACTGGGAAGGCAGGCTTCAATAGTAAATATATTTATTTACCGGAGTAGGACGCGTCTTTCTTTCTTTTTTTTTTTTTTTTCTGTTGTTGTTATTGTTGTTGTTGCGTGGTTTCTTATATATATATTTATATTTGCGCGGTTGTTGTTATTTTCATTTATGTCTTTTTGTTTATTTTGGGTTGTTTTTTTGTTTTTTTTTTCAGTCATATTGTGTTAATTAGAGGAAGGTTGAATTTCCTTCATAATATTCTTTGATTTTTGCCCTGTGATCTCTTCTTTTTTCTCCCCTTTTTGTATACATGTGCAGAAAGACGCATATCCACATGCTAGAGCGACATGGTGGCAATCTCTTGTCCACATGGACGTGGCTTTTGGTCGCGGTGGTGTTTCTTCTTATCACAACAATATGCATGGTTCTGCTCCAGCAATACGTATTGCCCTTGGGCAGTGCAACAGTCATTGAGTCAGCAAGTTATTTTCATCTTGTGATGGCAGCCATGACTTATTTTACATTGCGTTTTGTTGAAGTCGCTCCATTTGGTCGTCATGTGACAAGTACAACCGCACATGTTACTATGCCAGCACCACTTTCGTGGGCGCTGCAGGAGTGCCCGACGCTGATGAACGTCGTTTATTATCTTCTTATGGAGTACCCGTGTCATGCACTGAGATGTAGCAGCAGCCAGTGGATACGTCTTGTGTTTGATGATCCGTTTGGACAGGCGGCTCATGCGATCTCAGAAGGAATCACATCCCTCCATGTGGGCCTCTTACTTTTTGTCATTCATTACCTGCACCGGACTCTCCTGTACCCTTTGATCATAGGCGAAGGAGCTCCGGTTCCAATTAAAATAACGTTGAGTGCTGCAGTATATTGCCTACTCAACGGTCGTCTTCAGCTGTTGGCAAATATTCGTGACGGGCCTTCTGCGCCCCGTTTCCCTCTCTTATTTACAAGTCATATGGCGTTATTTTGGATTGGAATTGTTCTCTTCTTCGCTGGGATGGGGGTGAATGTTTTGTCCGACAACCGTCTCGTGCGCCTTAAGAAGCAGCCACCAAGGCACACGCGTAAAATTCCACATGGAGGACTTTTTGAATACGTGAGCTGCGCCAACTTCTTTGGGGAAATTGTGGAGTGGTGCGGCTACTCCCTTGTTGTGTGGTCAACAGCAGCCACGACAAAGCCGGAGTCGGGTCTGGCGGCTTTCAGTTTTTCGGTTTACGTTATGGCAAACCTGCTCCCGCGCGGTTACGCGCACCACGAGTGGTACAAGAAACAGTTTGGTGCTGCCTACGATAAACTGCGACGCAAGGCTGTCATACCGTACGTCTACTAACAATAATGGTGATGGTAGGAAAATATATATTTATTTATATATGGCAAGGGTCTTTTCTATCTGTCTACGCACATCCCTGCTTGTATGTGAGCCTCACTGAACTCAGTGTTTCCTTCTTGTCTTCTCTGCACTCCAAATGTGTTGTCTCTCTCTCTCTCTCTCTTTCTTACTTTCCTTTCTCGCTGTGTCTTTTGTTTTGTTATCATGTGGGCTTTGTGAAAACGTCAAACACGGACATATTTTTTTGTTTTGTTTTTCAGGGAAATAACACAAGGAATTTAAAAAAAAAAAAGGTAAACTATCTACACCAGTGCGCCGTACAAACACGCAGCTGCTCAGCCATGCCCATGTCACAGCCTCGTTTCACTACAAACCCCGAACGCATCGCTCGGCTGCAGGAAAATTACGACGCCGGGGTGGAGCGTGAAAAGATGCCCAATGAAGAGCGGGAAAAACTTGACCTCGAGTGTTTTAATGTGTCACCGGCGCAGTTGGCTGCCTTAGCAGAAAGGGCGAGGGTAGCTCAAGAAGCCAAAGTTCCTGGCTAATAGAAGAAGACACATCTACCATCATATTGGAACACTTTTTTTTGTTTGTTTGTTTGTTTGTTATTTTGTTTCTTTAAACATGCTTGGTGGACTGTTCTCTGCCGTAGCATGTTACTTTTTTTTTTTTTTTTTTGGTGTGTGTGTGTGTATGTGTTGGTTTTACATCCGTTCTTGCGCATCTCTCTCTATCATTTCTGGTTGGTGCTGCTGGTGACTGGGTGTTGACTGCTGTATTTATTGCGTGCCTGATGCCAAAAGTGAGATCTCTCTCTCTCTGTGTGTGTGTATGTCAGTGTAACAGGGAAGGGGAGGAAAGGGGTGTTAGTCGGTACTTATTTCTTCAAGAGCGGGGTCTAAAAGGAGGGGCATAAAAAGAAATACCTCAAAGACAAACAAAAAAAGAAAAAAGAAGGGCGGAACCGTAGAATAATGCCGGTGTATGAAAACAGGCACCTCCTGCGTCTTCTTCTTACCCCGCAAGAACAGGCAAGGCAGTTTGTGGAGTATTGTCGAGCCCATCAGGTGATCACGCGGGGTCTTTGTCGCATAGGCACAACAAAGCGTGGCGGCTTGCGTGGTCTTATTGCCAACAAAGAAATAAAGAAGGATGAAAACGTCGTGATGCTTTCCGTACGAGCCTCTCTTCACCCTGGAACGGCACTGCGGGACAAACAATTTTTTGATTTGCTCCCGCTGCGGGAGAGGGAGATGTATTTTCTACGGCGGCCTTTCATTGAAAACAGCCGTCTGGCAGATCGCTCTATTATTCAGCATAACCAATTCCTTCTTGCCACCTACATGTCGTATCTTATCCTCCGTAACGATGTGAATGAGGGATCTCAGGCACTTAAATACGTGAATTTTATGCCCCGCAATGAGGGCGATTTTGAGCAACTGATGAGCAACTTGAGTGGCGCTTTAGACAGTGTGGAGGTATGTCAGGTTTGTCAATCGGCTCTGGCATCGTTCTTTAAAGTGACGCAAGCCGAAGTGAGACCGCTGCTTCTGTGGTCATTGTCGATGATATTTAGTCGCATGGCCCCAATTGACCATCGTTGGACGTTGCGGCACGCTTTTAGTGGGACACCTTTTGTGGATGCCTTTGACATCACTGGGCCGGATGACGATAAGAATCTTGTGAAGGAGCCCATTGTGTTTCTCTGTCCTGTGATTGATATGTGTAATCACAGCGATCATGAGAATGTGGCGCTGATGGTCCCGGAGAAAACCCCCACTGCCCACGAACCTGTGATTTGCCTGCGCTCCTTGCGGGATATCGAGAATGGGGAAGAACTCACCATGACGTACGGAGGATCACCGACGGAGCTGAGGGTCATCTGGGGGATGCAACACGTGCTGTGAAACAACGATGGTGACATGATTATTTTGTTGTTGTTGTTGTGATCCATATTTTCTTGTAAATATGCGTACCGTCTGGTTATTATTATTTTATTTTTTTTCCCCTCTTTGGTGTGGCTTTGGAGAGTGACTGTTCTTCATGACGCTCCTTGCGGAGTAGGCGAGAGGCCACCTTGGAATGGAACTGCCCAACTCACACGATGACGTACGCGAGTGACGTGGAATCCCGCCTCCATTGCGCAAGTAAAACTCTTTTATTTTTATTTTTTTATTTTTTCTTTCCCCTTGTTCTTTGGGTGTGCAATTGGATACGTGTGTATTTCTGTGTGCCAGGTGGTTGCTTGGAGGAGGGCCGCCGTTCACTCACTCACGCGCGTAGGCATCGCGGAGGGAGAAATCACATAATCACTTTACTTTCCAGTGCATCCCTTCGGTGTGCGTGTCGCCTGCAAGCACACAAAGTGGGAGGAAACAGACACACACACAATAAAAAAAAAACGATAATTGCTTTATGCTTCATGGGAATTGGAAGTATTTGCGCCAGGGCGGGCGGCAGTGGATGGAGAAGCAGGCCCGCGATCCGTTTGTGTTGGAGGCTCGCCGACGCGGGTACGTCGCCCGTAGTGCCTTTAAACTTCTAGAAATGGACGACAAATTTGGGCTGTTTGCCCGAAATCACACACGCGTTGTGGTGGACATAGGCTGCAGCCCCGGTGGCTGGCTGCAGGTGGCACGTGAACGCTGTGGAGACCGCTGTGCACTTTTCGGTGTGGATCTGCTGCACGTTTCCCCCGCAGTAACGGGTGCGGTGTGCATCCAGGGCGACTTCACAGACATGGCGATTCAGCAGCAACTTCTTTCGCGGATGGAAAATGTTCACGCCAATGGGCTGGTGGATGTGGTGATGTCAGATATGTGTCTCAATCGCGGATCTGGCGGCACTGACGATCGACAGAAGCAAATGCAGTTGAATATGGAGGCGCTGGCTTTTGCCACTAGTCAGCTGAGAACAGGTGGGAATTTTGTTTGCAAGGTACTTGGTACTCCAACGGCGTTTGAGGAATTACGCGGGGAACTGCAGCGGTGGTTTGTGCGTTCGACTCTCTGCAAGCCTTTTTCGAGCCGCCGTGGGAGTGACGAGGCGTTTATGGTGTGCCTTGCAAAGAGAGAGACGCCACGGCCAAGAAACTGCAACATCGCCGAGGGCGAAACACGAGACTTTGGACTGGATGACTGGCCAGGCTTTCTTCGCAGACCACGGCAGCGACGATGATTACGATGCGATTGATGAAAGTTTATCCCTTTTTTCTTATTTTTGTTTTTGTCGTGGTAAAATGGGATGGTTGTATTGTTTGCCCTTCACTCCGCCCTACTTGTTTGGTTTGTCGTGGAATCATCAGCTCTGATAGCACTTTTTTTTTTTTTTTTACGTGTGTGTGCTTTATTTTTGTCTACTTTTTGTTTCTCTCTTTTTCTCTCTCTCTCTTCCTCTTGTCTGTATTTTAAAATGCATGCAATGAAAGGGGGAAAAGTTGATTGACGTGGGCCTTCATCGAGCGGGAGGGACGGGGAGGGAGATTGGTCTCCATCATGTGGCTCATTATCGCTGTAATTCTTACTGCCGTCCTTCCCGGCTGCGCGGAGGCCTCTGCTCATTACATATATGATGGGGAATACGACGTGTTGAGAGTGGGGGAGGTGCGATTTAATGACACCATGGCATTTCCCGCAAGTATGGCCACCGAGGTGCGACGACGGTACGTGTTAACCGGGGTGGAACAGGGCACGCGGTATCTCGTTCATCTCTCGCACTTGGGCTCACCGTCCATTGAATACCGGATACACGTGGGGCGTGTGCACAGATCTGCCATTAAAGGAAAAATATGGCCTGCGAAGGAACTCGCCCCGGGCCTGCGGAAGCTTGCGGATGTTATCATGTTGCACTTTAAGACACACGTGGATGAGCTTCTCTTTGACTATATTGACGGGGATGGCGATGTCGACAACGGTGACACCGAGTATGGGGTCAAGAATGACGACTTGGTTGTGTTGGAGATTCGCGGTACACGTAATGCCTTTCCAGTTCAACCTGACAAATGGCGGAAGTTCTCCTACAACCTGCGCGTGGAGGCCATAGGGAGCGGCAGTGGAATCAACCGGCTCATCATGTGGCACGCCATGTTGGTGATCACCGCAGTAGCTGTCGTTGTGGTGCTCGTGCCACGACTCATTGGAAATACTATTGCCTGTGATGCCCCGATGCCGACACGTCCACGGTATGATTTTCTTATTTTTTTAGTAAATAAAAGAACAAAGACAAAAGCATAAGTGGATGTAGACATACTGCTGATACGAGCAAAGCGTTTATTTGTATGTGTGTGTGTGCGTGCGTGTTTGTGTGGCTTAGAATGCAGCTTGGGGAGGGGGGAGGGGGGGAAGAAATAATGCGCCTTTCTTTTGTGTTCCAGTTTATCGATCATCCTTTTGCTCTTATTTGTCTTTTTTTTTTTTTTCTTTTTTTGCCCCTTTGCCACACCAGTACACACACTCAGACACAGACGCAAACAGCACTGTCGCGCATAAACAACAATTCAACCAGCACAAGGAAGAATAGGAACAACAACAAAATATATATATATATATTTATTTATTTATTTATTTATTTATTTATATACAAAAATAAAAAATAAAGAATAAAAACAATAAAGTGACATGGAAAACCTCACAGTAGAGGAGGCCCGTCATCGGCACGATAAAGACGTTGTTCAGCCTTATAAGGCAAATAGTGCTAGATCGTATGTAGGAAAATCCATTTCCGATCGCCAGGCCCTGTACGCCGAATCCAAGAAGGATCCCGTTCTTTTCTGGAGCAAGATTGCAGCAGATAACTTTTACTGGAAAAATTTATGGCCCTCAGAAAAGCCGGCGATGGAGTTCAATTTCCACAAGAGTAAAGGAAAAGTCTTTGTGAAGTGGTTTGATGGAGCAAGGACTAACATTTGCTACAATGCTCTTGACCGCCACCTTACACAGCACAAAGACCGCGTGTGTTACTACTGGGAAGGAAACGCAGAGGGGGAAACCAGCTCGGTGACGTACGGCAATATGCATGAGGCTGTTCTGCAGCTGGCAGCCGTGTTACGGCACCAGTATGGCGTCCGGAAGGGCCAGGTGGTCACTCTGTACCTCCCAATGATCCCATTCACTGTGCAGCTCATGCTGGCAGTAGCCCGCATCGGAGCCGTGGTCTCCGTTGTATTTGCCGGCTTCTCTGGAAAAGCGCTTGCCTCTCGCATCATTGACTCCGCCAGCGAACTTGTCATTACGGCTGACTCTTCTTTTCGTGGAGAGAAGCCCATTCCTCTTAAGGAGGTTGTGGATGTGGCCATTGCGGAATGTGAGAGCGAAGGTCATCATATCCAATGCCTCGTGTATGAGCGACACGGTCGGGAGAATATTCCAATGAAGTCAGGCCGTGATCGGTGGTATGGCGATGTGGTTGCCGCCATGACAGCCAGCCAGCTGGCGGATTGTCCCATAGAGTGGGTGGGCGCAGAAGACCCACTCTTTATGTTGTACACCTCCGGCAGCACCGGTAAGCCAAAAGCAATTCTTCACACCGTTGGAGGATACATGGTGTTTGCGGGAACCACTTTCAAGTACAGCTTTGACTACCACGAGGAAGACGTGTACTTCTGCACCGCGGACATTGGTTGGGTCACAGGCCATTCGTATGTGGTGTATGGTCCCATGCTAAACGCCGCCACGTCCGTGCTTTTTGAGGGCACACCAACATATCCCACACCCTCCCGTTGGTGGGAGCTTGTGGATAAGTATGGTGTCACGGTTTTTTACACCGCACCAACAGCTATTCGATCGCTCATGCAATATGACGATGAACCCGTAAAGAGGACGAGTCGAGCGACACTCCGCGTTCTTGGTAGCGTCGGGGAGCCAATCAACGTGGAGGCTTGGAGGTGGTATTATGGGGTAGTCGGCGAAGGCCACGTGGACATCAGCGACACGTGGTGGCAAACAGAGACGGGCGGGCACCTCATTACACCGCTGCCGGGCTGCACGCCGCTGAAGCCTGGAAGTGCAACGCTGCCGTTCTTTGGTATCGAGCCTGCCCTGTTGGACCCAATTACAAATGCGGAAATTGACGGTCCCGGTGAAGGGCTCCTTGTGATCAAGAGCCCGTGGCCGGGGCAGGCCCGCACTATCTTTGGGGATTCTGAGCGCTACGAGCAGATGTACTTCTCCGTAGACGGGTATTACATGACAGGAGACGGTGCACGCCGCGACGAGGACGGCTATTACTGGATTACCGGCCGCGTGGACGACGTGTTGAACGTCAGTGGCCACCGCATCGGCACCAGCGAGGTGGAGGACGCCGTAAACACGCACCCCCTTGTTGTGGAAAGCGCCGTTGTTGGCATCCCGCATGATACGAAGGGGGAGGGCATTTATGTCTATGTCACATTTCACCAGAACACCATAATCGACAAGGATCTCCTCAATGCCGTCAGGGCTACTGTCCGTAAAGTGATTGGGCCGCTGGCAACACCCGATCACATCCACCCGGCGCAGTGTGGACTTCCGAAGACGCGGTCTGGTAAGATTCTGCGTCGCATCTTGCGCAAAATTGCCGCCGGTATTTTTGACGGCCTTGGCGACATCAGCACCCTCGCGGATCAAACAATTGTGGCGAAACTTATCGAGGGAAGGAATGGAGTCTCTATTTGATGTAGACGGAGGAGGAATATCTCCAAATGCAAGATGAATGATAATCACCTTGCGTGGCTCCCCTCTTCTTTTTTTTTTTTTCTTTTTTCCTGTGGGCACTGACACCTCCCGTTGGACTGTGGTCCTTCTCTTTTTGTCTCGCCCCTCCTTCCCTCCCCTCCAAAATCTTCCCTTTTTGATGCTGCGTTGTTGTTTTTATTATTATTATTATTATTATTATTATTCTTTTTTGTTGTCTTTGTTTTGTTTTCTTCTTGAGGGGAGAGGAGAGTGGAGTTGCGACACCGCCACTCAGTGTGGGTGTACCTGTGTGGGTGTGTGGATGTCTACATGTACATTTTGAGTCTGGGTGTATGCATGTGTGCTTTGTTTCTCTCCCCCTTCCAGTGGTCCCACCCGTCCACGTGGATTTGTGTGTGTGTGTGTGTGTGTGTGTACATGTGCCTACCTACAGGCATTGAAGATGGACGGCACAAACGAAATATGAGGAGTTTCTCCGTCTCTCTGTGTGTGTGCGTGCCTGTTTTTTGTTGTTGTTGTTTTGGCTTCTGTGAGTGTGAATTCCAACGTTGGATGCGTTCAACTACAAAGACACAAACGCATGGGCGTCCGCAAAAAAGAAAAAAAAAGTGAAAAAAGGTGAAAAAACAGATGAAAAAAAAAAAAGAAGAAGAAATGAAATTATGAATGAGAAAGCGAGACGTCGAATTAATTTTATGGGGATTTTTGTGTGTGTGTGTCTGTGTGTGGTGGGTTGTGAGCAGGCGCAGAAACGGGTTTGTGATGACCCCTCCTTCCTCTCTTATTTTATATTTATTTATGCCTCTATATACACAGAGACCCCCCCTTCGTAAACCTGGCCATTGTTTTCGCTGTCGTTGGGTTTCTATGCTTTCATCGCTGCTCTTTTTTTGTTTGTTTGTTTGTTTTCATGCACGGAAAGAGGAGGATGAGGTCTGTGTGTGTGTGTGTGTGTGTGTGTGTGTGTGTGTGTGTGTGTGTGTGTGTGTGTGTGTGTGTGTGTGTGTGTGTGTGTGTGTGTGTGTGTGTGTGTGTGTGTGTGTGTGTGTGTGTGTGTGTGTGTGTGTGTTGCCTTTGTTTTGTTTTATTATTTTAAAGGGAGATTGTAAGACTCATATGGTCGCTTGTTTGTTTGTTGTCGTTTGAAAGGTTGAGCGTAGTTTTTTTTTTTTTTTTTTTTTTTGCGTGTGTGTGTCTTTGTTTGTTTGGTGGGTGGGTGTTTTTTTTTTTCCTTAGAATCTTATTTGTAGCGGAAATATCTGATGGGAGAAGGCAGGGCCGAATGACGGAACACGATTTCGGGATTTCAGCCTTGTCACTGACGTTGCCACACCATTTGTGAGAAAAGGAGGAGGGGAGGGGAGGGAGAGGGAGAGGGAGAGAGGAGTCATGCTGGAGCCTACGCCTTCCTAATGCGCACAAATGTTGTTTTGGTAGTGGTGGTTTTCTATCGTTCTTTCTGTACGTACGTTTCTTTTTTTTTGTTGTTGTTGTTGTTGTTTTTATTTTATTTTTCTCTTTACGCCGACTGGTGTCTCCGTCTGTGTGGTGTCTTTCATTGCATTTTGGAATTCCCCGTCTTTACTCCGCTGTCTTTTTGTTGTTTTTTTTTACTTTCCCCCTCTCTTTTGTGCCGTTTTCCCCCCACCAACCCCCTTTTTGTCTGTGGAGGTCACACCGGCCACTGGGAGAAGAGGAATTATCCGAAGACACTTCTTTGGAGCCGCACCGATAACAAAACGAGAGGGGCATAATTCATTCAGGCTGTGAGAGGGGAGGTAGTGAGATGCAGCGTGAGTCACTCGGCTTCCAAGATTTAGTTCCGGATGAACGGAATCAGCAGCCGCAGCTGCAGCCCAGAAATGCAGACACTTTTTCGAAGCCAAGGCGGCCCCTGACCGAGGACGAGGTGTTACGGCTTGCGCAACGCTACTTTATCTCCCCAGCGGTTGCGAAGGAGGCGTATGAGGTTTTTGGGCGTTACACTGCGATGGAAGAGCAACGGCGAGGACGCATGAATAGTTCCACGATGCCTTACGGCAGATTAACGTTGACGGCCACAAAACTGCCTATGATGGCTCTGCCGGAGGTTACGGAACGCTGCTTGTCGGGTAACTTGGAAGTTCCAGAAGAAAAGGACTCTGCTGTTGCGAAGGAGAAGGAGAAGAAAGGCGGAGGTGAGGACGATGGAGTAACAGCGTGGGAACCAGACACGGTAAGCATGAAGAGTACGCTTTGCGGTGAAGTGAAGGGACAGCAGCAGCAGCAGCAGCAGCAGCACCAGCAGAAGAAAGAAGAGGAGGATAAGAGGGAGGGAGCACAAAACAACGAGTCCGAAAAGGAATCAAAAGAGGTGATGGAGGAGACATTAGGAATCGAGGGGCTGCAGCAGTTCTTCAACGACTTGGGAATACGCATGTCGGCGCTGGAGGTGTCGGACATGGTGCACGACCTTAATGATGAGCCTATCGATTATGTCCTGCGGCTGCGCGCGATGGAAGCGGCGGCGGCAGAGTCGCAGGCTGTAGCGGCAGGAAGTTCTTCGGCTGGGCAGGGTCAGACGAGGAGGTCCCCGTTGTCATCCAAAGCCGGGTCAAGTCGTCGAAGGGGCAACTCGAAAGTGGATTTGAGTAGTGGTAAAGAAACGAAGCTTTCAGCACCTCTAGTCAAGGATTCTTCGATGGAGGGTGTAACGTTCTCTCAATTTCTCTTTATTCTCTCTCACATACGGTTAGAGAGGGAAGAGAGTGCGGAGATGAAAGAATGTGAAATGCGTGATCTATTCCATCTCTTGGATACGGATGGGGATGGAGCCATCACGGTGAGGGACATACAGACGGTCGTACAACGTTTGATAGATGAGGAGGTTTTAGCGGATGATCGTGACATTCAACAACTCTCAGAGATGAATACAATTGAGCTTGAGGCAGCACTGATGGAGTGTGACGTGGATGACGATGGTTATTTTACACTGGAGGACATGTATGGTGTTTTGCAGCCATAAAAAGAAAAAGAAAAAACAGGCACAAACAGCTATGTAGAGGGAATCATGGTGAGAAATTTGGTTTCATGTACAGAAGAAGTGGCGGAAGTGTGTGCTTTTTTTTTGCTTTTTTTGGGGGGAGGTGTGTCTGTTGTTTCTCTGAATAATAACGGCTACTCTCTTATTCTCCTTTTGCTACTGTTATTGTTGTTGTATGCATATCTCTAATGCATACAACAACAATATGGACTGCGTACCCAGCAGAGATGGAAGCTCTCATTAGGGTCGCAATGTCTGTTGTTGTTGTTGTTGTTCTTGTTTGTTTGTTTGTTTGTTTTTTGGTTTGTCCGTCTATCACTTTTTTATTTTGGTAATTGTGGGGGTTACGTGGCATTTCTACATCCGAAGGAGAAGAAATTTTGTTGTTTGAACACTGAGCATTGTAGGAACTTTTGACGAATGGGAGTGCCGTTGCTGCTAACGTGGCTAAAGCGACGCTTTGCCCCGTGTTTTTTGTCAAGCAGCAGCTGCCCAGCCGCAGATTGCCTGTATATTGATGTCAATGGCTTGGTGTACCAAGCTGCCGCCCTTGCAACTGCCAGTGAGGCATCCGCGGTGGACATTGACGCCGCCATTTTGCGAAAACTGTTTGATATTCTTGACGACATCGTGTTGCGTCTTGTACGCCCACGCTTTTTGGTGTACTTGGCTGTGGACGGCATATCCCCAATGGGCAAGCTCGCCCAGCAGCGCTCCCGGCGGCGACGTCGTAGCGGCGGTGGATCGCGTGGGAGAAACGCCGTTGAGTGGGACAGCAATAGCATCAGCGTCGGCACGCCTTTTATGTCGCGACTGACAGAAGCGCTGCATTTCTACTGCGCCAGCCGTGCGGAGCGCATTAACGGAGAGCGCTTGCGGGATGAGCTGCAACAGGTCGCGCGAGGCAACACAACAGGGGGAGATGTCCCCGTTACCCCAATCACGTTTATTGTAGATGACGTCTGGCGACCGGGTGAAGGGGAAAGTAAAATAGCGGACGCCATTCGACGTTTCCGCTCACAGTCAACTTACGATCCAAACACGTCTCACGTTATCTGCAGCTCTGACACGGATGTGACGGTGTGCTCCTTGATCCTTCACGAGCCACGCATACACGTCCTCCGGTACGAGTGTTCCCCAAGTCATCACAGCGGCGGCGCTAGTCGTGGTGGTGACAGCGGTAGTTGGCGGAATCAAGTGGGTGACGCGTGGGCCTCGACGTTTTTTAGCATTCACGCCTTTCGTGAGGAGTTGCGAAACAAACTCAGGCTGCAGACGAGCCGCAAGGACTCCGCAGAGGAGGCTGAGCGGAGGAACCGGCAGTTTGAACGGGCGCTTCATGATGTGGTATTTGTTCTTCTCCTGTTTGGGAACGACTTTCTCCCGTCGGTGGGCTGCCGCATTGAAGAAGGTTTCTTGGACGACCTTTTGGAGCTACTCGCCACCGATTTCATCTCGCGTGATCGTTCCATTATTGATCCCGTCACCAACACTATTCAATTTGACTCCGCCCGTTACGCACTAGACTCTCTGGCAGAGATGCGTCGCGAGCGCGCTTGTGGCGATGGTCTGTGTGTCGACAATGGCAAGGAAGGCGCCACCGATTGGGGTTTTGTCGATGACACCTTTCGGAAGCAGAGGCAGCTGAAGGAGGAGGCGGAGTTGGCACCAAAGTGCTATGCGTACTGGACGATGCTGCAATGGTCTTTGCAGAACAGTGCAGGGGTAGTGGAGCACTGGGGCTGCTACTACCCGTATGGTACTGCCCCGCCTCTTCACTTGCTGCGAAAGTACTGCGGCATGTTGTCGTACGATGCCCTGATGGAGTTGGCAAAAAAACGCAGTCATTCGAGGCACCGTGGCGCCACGTCAGATTCGAACGCGGTGGAAACTACGGACAAACTGTGGGATGATGGCCCTGGAGATGTACTTGTGCAGCTTCTCGTGCTGCTTCCCGCACGGAGTACCGCACTCCTTCCATCGGCTGTTCGCAACGCATATGGAGAGATTGAACATATGGTGTTGGCCCCTGTGGAACAAATGAACTTTTCTGCCATTTCGGCGTGGTGTGAGGAGAAGAAAGCAATGTTCACGGAGGAGGAGAGAACGCGATTCCGCGCCTATGCATTGGCTGCCAGACCTCATATGCTTGCACAGGAGGTGCACGGGGCACCTATTCATGGGAGCGAAATGGTTTTTGTTGCTGATTGGGATGCAGAAGCATTTGCGATGGAAGTGCAACAGGCCAAGTCCGCAATGTTGTCCGAAATTACAACAGCAGAAGGTTTGAAAAAGAGTGAGAATGGTGCCGCAGCGCCAGCAGTCAGCACATCAAGTCTGTTTGTGTCCTCTTTCTTTGACACGCGTCCAGCACGCAAGGCTTCATCGGCGGCGGCGGCAGCGCTGATCGCTGCGTCCAAAAAGGCTGAAGCCTCGGATCGCAATAACAGAAATGAGAAGAGTGCCTGCAGCAATGAAAGTCACACTAATGACGCGCCTCTCACCCCCGCGGTGACCGTGCAAGAGAAAAGACCTCGTCTCTCAGAGGAGGTTGAAGTGCGACAGGGGCGTGGATTCACTCTCGTCACAGCGCCCACAGAAGTACTGGGCGACGTCGCAATGATCAAGAACGTTGGTTCTGTGGTGGGTGACACCTTTGTCTGCGGTCAGCATACCAGCCCTCCCCTGTCACGGAACCCACGGACGATGCGTGTCCGCCTGCGCTGGCGTGTTGCCTCTAAGCCGTTGTTAACATCGGCGACATTTGTACCGGATCTTCTTCCAGGATACATCACCCCACCGTCCCTTCCCTCGGCACCGTCTTCCTCGTCCCATGAGACAAATAAAGCCGTTGTGAAGCGTCCTGCGTCCGCGATGAACGTCTCAGACAGCAACAGTGGGAACAGCGATAACGGTGATTATGTCGACAAAAAGGGTGAGGTGGAAGAAGGAAAAGGGGATTTCTCTACGTGTAATGTCATTTCAGAACTGGAGAAAAAGAAGGAGGCGGTGCGGCGTCGCTTGGAGGCATTACAGTCACGCGTGGGTGGAAATGCCTTGTGATTATGGCTGTGGCTTTGCTAACTAAAGATAAACGAATAGTGGGGGTGAGAAAAGGGTTCGGGGGAACTGAATCATCCGCTGTTGTTATTGCTGCCTAAACCGCGGTGGCTGGATACGTAACAACATAATATTTTAAATTTTAAAGTACCTTCTTTTTTTCCCTTTAAGAAGCCTATTCACGCCTCCATGAAAAGAGGATTTCATGTACGTGTGTTTGTATTAATGTCAGTCCTCTTTTTTTTTTTTTTTTTTTTTAATGGCTTGAATTTATTTATTTATTTTGGCACCTGTCCGCAGCCAGCGATAAAGTGAAGGTTGAAATTACTATTGTGACGAGAAAAACTTTAATTAGCTGTGGCGAGAGTTCCTCGGAAAGAAAAACAAAATAATAAAAGTGGAATAATTAGGTAGGGAGCCAGGGTGAGGAAGAAAGGACGGTGGGCTGAGAAGCAAAATCCCTTGAGTTGTGTAAAGGGATCAGAAGGGAGCCCACGCATATATATATATATATATATACGAAAAGAGAGAGTGGAGGGAAGGGGAGGGGAGGTAGACGGCAGCCATGACGTTGTACACCGTCACCATTCACCCAGTACGATTGTTCGCCCCCTTTTGTCGGCAAGGGTGTATCTATGTCATGCTTATTTCGCGAAAGGGAGTGGAAATCACGTCTAATCCTTCCGTATGCTCCACGGTCGGCGAGGTGGAATTCAGTAAGGCTGAGGAAATAAACTCTGCGCGTAGCTTTCAAGTTTCCTTTGATTCCCCAAAAGACCGTCGCATGATTGACTTTTCCGTGTACGACATCACCAACCGCAGACATACCTCAAAACTAACGGGATTTGAGATACCGCTGGCAGGTATGTGCAGCATCCTTGCGGGGGAATCCATGTGCGAGAAGAAGAGTATCTCGTTTAGGATTGATGGCAAACCGGGGCGTCTGGAGGTCGTATTTCGCATGCACCCCGCCTCCGCCCCACCGCCGCCACTGAAGACGGCTTCAGCAGGAGGTGCGAACGATTCGGCAGCGGCGAGTGGAAAAGGTGGTGAGACACAATCGTCTAAGCCATCGGGACGGCTTCCGGTCCGCGCGGTGGAGGCCCTCACAAAGGCTGGCATCTTCCCCAGCGAAACGGAGGTGGTGGAGATGGACAATGATCTGGCGCAGGAGATCGCCGCCCGCACCGCCCTGCTCTTTCCAGAGGAAAGAGACCTGCAGGAAAAGGTCCGAACGCTGGAGCGGGAGATTGCGCAGCTGGAGTATGACACCCAGTACGCGGCGAAGGACAAAGTGATCTCCGGCTCAGCCGCCCTCACCGCCCTCCGCGACGAGTTAAAGCACTGGCAGAACATTTCAGATGAAATTGACGCAAAGTCTGCCCACGAGGCCGGCATTGCCCCCATTCTCCCCGCCGTTCGTACGGCCCCTACAATTCAAACCAAAGCCCTTATTGCCGAGGTGGAGGACCAGTTGGCCGCGGCACAGGCCAAGATGCGTAAGTTGGAGGCACTTCAAATTCATCGCGATGTCTCGAATGACGTCATTCCGCTCCTGGACGAAATTGAGAACCTGGAAGCCGTGCTGATAGATCTGAAGAAAAACACGGAGGAGGGAGGTCTAGAAAAAAAGCAAGACAGCGGAACCGAGAAATACGTAGACCAGTGGGAGCAGCTTGCCGGAATGCTTTACGATAAGGAGTCTGTGGTGGAGCAGCTTAAGCACACCGTGCTAGCACTAAACCGGCTGCAATTTGAGCCATATCCCGCCGGTATCGAGGCAGGATTTGCAGAAGAGGCACCGAAGGAGCTACCATTTATCCGTGACAATAAACGCCGCATGGTGGCTGAACAAAGTCTGGATGCGGCACTATTCGGAAAAGATAGCCCTCCAAGGAAAACGCCGCAGTTGCCTGCTGCTAACAGTGGCAGACATGTAGATTTGTTAGATGACCTTTTCGGCGGCCCACCGCCACCTCAGTCACCCACCGCACAACCGTCGGAACAGGCAGCATTGAAAACGACTGGCGCTGAACTACTTTCCGTGCAGCCGTCTCAGGACCCTGTGGAGACATACCACCCACCCGTGGCGGCAACGGTGGTCCCTGTATGGGCACAACCTCCACAACCACCGTCAGAGCAGCAGCAGCAACAAGAACAGCGAGAACAGCAATCAGCGCCGGAGCCCCTGACCTTGGAATCAGCAGCGGCAAGCAATGTGATGAACACGGAGAAGGTTCCAGGCTTCGAAAACAAGCAGTCGGCCCCATCATCACCTTCAGCTACAGGATCAACGAAACAAATTGTGCAAACAGGTGGACCACAAAACGGGGGCACATCTGCATCAGCTGATATTTCGGCGACACCGGCAGCCACGGTGTCAGGCGAGCAATGGCCGATCCCTCAGCGTTCTGGAGAAGGCGACCTGCCAGCACTTGCTGCATCGCCACTCAAATCCCAGCCACAACAAACCGCATCAGAGCCATACTCACCGGTTCAGCAAGCACAGGGACAGAGTGCACAACAAAGTCTTCAGAATTATGCTTCTCAGCAGGCACAGGGACAGAGTGCACAACAAAGTCTTCAGAATTATGCTTCTCAGCAGGCACAGGGACAGAGTGCACAACAAAGTCCTCAGAACTATGCTTCACTGCAAGCACAGGGACAGAGTGCACAACAACATCCTCAGAATTATACTTCACTGCAGGCACAGGGACAGAGTGCACAACAAAGTCCTCAGAACTATACTTCACTGCAGGCACAGGGACAGAGTGCACAACAAAGTCCTCAGAATTATGCTTCTCAGCAGGCACAGGGACAGAGTGCACAACAAAGTCCTCAGAACTGTGCTTCACTGCAAGCACAGGGACAGAGTGCACAACAACATCCTCAGAATTATGCTTCTCTGCAAGTTGGGCAGCCTCAACAGCAGGTGGCTCCATCAGAAGCCCCTGTTCCTCCTTTTGTGCGTCGTCCGGCTACATTAGAAGAAATTCCCTACACTAATTTTTACAATATTCCTTTGATGGGTCGCGCGTGTCCTTTGGATATATACTTGGATGGGAAAACTCCCACGCGCGGTACGGAGTTAAGTATATTGAACAACTCCGATTACGATTTTATTATTGGCGGTGTGGAACTCAAACAAGAGGACATGCTCTCACCATCTCCTGACAGCACGCGCACGGTGCCTACACGTCGATGGCCGCAGCAGTTGTGCGTTCCGGGTGGTGGAAGTCGCGCCACTTGTATAATTGCATTGCATCCAAGCTTTCCACGGGCTTCTTCTCTCCTTATGTTAGTAGTAGTTTACATATTTTCTAATGGCCGTTACACCCCATACGCAGCTCGGTTTGCTGTTTAGGTTCAATGTACACGTACGAAGCATTTTTAGAAAAAAAGAAAAAAAAAGAAAGATCGATCTTAAGAATATATATATTTGATTGTTTTTTCAATGATGATAAAATGATTTCAGTTTGATTTTTAGGAGGGAATTTGGAAAGAAATGCAAGACGGCTTATTCCTTGGCCACGTTTTGAAATATATTTACCCTGTAAATAATATATATATATATATATCAACCTTTATTAATGTTATGCAAATGTCATCGTTTACACGATTCCATAACCTCTGTAATATTCATATTGGCTCGCTTCGTTGCTTGTTGCTTTTCCCGTGGAATACACGAAGGGGACACACACACACACACAAAAAAAAAAAAAAGGAAGGGTGTGGAGGGGATAAAGAGAGAGGGAGAGCAGTGTTCACAATAATAATAATAATAATGGCACCTTCTCCAAAAACGCGAATACGCGTAGGCGTTCTTGGCGCCGCAAAGGTGCTTCGAGAGACATGGATAGCCATCCACGAGGCGAAGCACGAAATTACAATTGTGGGATGTCGCGACAAGTTACGTGGGGAGAAGTTTGTGGATGAGCTTAACGCCTTTATTCCCTTTGCAAAAAAACCTCTGGTAGGGGACTACGAAACCGTCGTGGCGTCGTCGAACGTGGATGTCGTGTATATCCCCATCCCCGTCACGGCGCGACACAAATGGGTGTTGGAATGTGCGAAACACCGGAAGCATGTGGTGTGCGAAAAGCCCACCGCCGTGTCTTCTTTAGTCCTGCAGGAATGGTTACGACATTTTGCCGCAAAGAGGCTACTTTTTGTGGACGGCACAATGTTGTCGCATGGACGTCGCGTCCAAGATGTTCGTCTTGCCATTCGCGAGATTGGGAAGCTGCGTCGTATGGAGGCACACTTTGCCTTTTTGGCATCCGAAGAATTTCTGCAGAGCGACATTCGCCTAAATCCTGCGCAGGAGCCGATGGGGGCGTTGGGGGACGTTGGCTGGTACTGCGTGCGTTACTTTCTTCACATGGTGGACTTTGTTTTGCCAGACGCGGTGATGGGTCGCGTGGCGCAATGCAGCGGTCCAAAAAATGGCATTTCCGCCTTTTCTGGTGAACTTCTCTTTACAGTGGAAGGTGAGCCTGTGTTGGCCACTTTTTTCTGCACATACCATGCAGCTTACGAGCAGCTGGTGCGCATTAAGGGAGATGATGGTATCATTACCGTTTACGGTGCGATCAAACCTACCGATGAGGATGCTCCAACGTTCAGCATTGAGAAAAACTCATTTGAAGGGTCAGAAGGGACCCTCTCTTTTCACAGGAATGTTGAGAAACGCCGCTGTGACGAGGATTATACGTTTCAGATGGTTCAACTTTGGCGAGACGTTGGGCTTGCGCTTATGCGCATTGATCCGGAGGAGCCATCGGTGGTGGTACCGGAGAAGTCAGAACAGTGGGCACGAATGGCATTTACGACGCAGTACGTGTGCGACAAACTGATGGAGTCTGCACGGAAGAGCGCTGAATTGGCCTCAAGTCTCTCCCTCGTTGATAACAACAACGGCAACAACACTGGCAGGAAAGAAACAGCCCCCACGGAGACACCAGCAGCATCAGAAGAGGTTCATGCGTGATCAAGGGTGGAGCAAGGTGGGAGTGTAAGGAGGAGAGGTATTTGTCAATAGCCCTCTTCTTTTCTCCATTGACCCTCAAAAATATCGTCTTTTTGGATGTAGCATGGTTTTTTTATTGCAATTCCTATTTCTGTATCTTTGTGCGTGCGTGTGTTTGTGTGTTGGCGGGCGGAACGCAAAAGTGCAGCTCCAGTGACTATTTATGACTGCCACACGTTGTTATTGGCGTCTGACACATGTTAGTAGTGGCAATAATAATAATAATAATAATAATGAAGGGTAAGAGCAATCTGTTGGAATCTCCAATTTTATTTTTGGCTTGCGAAGAGATTGAGTACTCATATTTTCTCTTTTTTTCTTTTTTTTTCTTTTTTTTTCTCTATTATTTTAGTATTTATTTTATTTCCTTTCTTGTGTTTATTGGGTCGAACGCAGGCCACAGCTACACGCACATATATATATATACTCACATACATACGTGGTCGATCCCTTTATATTAGAGCAGTATCCCTTCCTCTCCCTCAGTGTGGGTGTGTGTGTGCATGTGTCGGTGGGGTACGCACGAATATGCCCCCAAAGCGAATTGCTGTAAATTTATTTGAAAAGTATGGAGACATACGTATCCCGCAGTCTTTTCTTCCGGGTGTCAACCCCGTTGCGTATACAGAGCAGACCGCTCTCTTTGTGGCGTTGCCACCTGTGGAACAGAGTTTTGAGTGGGTCGGTGAACACAACGATGACGAGGTCTCTGTGCCGTGGGAACCGGCACCACCTTTGGGTGAGCAGGGCACTGCAAGAACGTCATCCCTTTCTTTCACCACAGAGCCACCCCGCAGCCCCGAAATGCGGGTGACGTATTCACGATACTTTTAATTCCATACATTATTACAATAATGTTTTCTTTTGTTTTGTTTTGTTATTTATTTATTTATTTTTATTTTTGTGCCACCCTTTAAAAGACACACATGCACCACGCCGCTGTACACTCCATCTCTTGCTATTCCATATTGTGTTTTTATAGATGGTTAGATAGATAGACAGATATATATATTTGAATTCTGTGGAAATAGGAGCTGACATGGCAGAAAAGGCCATGGACGCAAGTACAAAGCCATCTTCTGGTGTAGCGCTTTTCCTCTGTGACGAGGATGCACACACACCGGCGTTTGCACCAATTCAACTCCATGGCGACATCACCCTACAGGAGCTGGCGGAGGAGTACTGCATCACTAGTGTGTTAGAGTGTGACTCCACCGGTTGCGTTCAGCCAAGGGCTGTGGCGCTGGATTCTCCGCTAGATACGCTGCGCGGCGGGAAGTATTACATTGCCCGACGGGACCTGCCGCGGGTTGGGTGCTCTCCTCGGGTAACATTCCGTGGGAAGATTACAGTTGAGGAGTTTGAAGCCGATCACGTACTAGGGCGTCAGCAGCAGGGGAAAGAGAAGGAGAATTATGGACCTGTGGCCCTGTCGGCGAGCACAACAACGGCTGCTACTTCAATTGCACCAATACAATCAGCGACGCGGAAACGCCTTAGACGCGATGAGGAGTCCAATGATGACGATGATGATGATGAATATGAGAAAGGCACGAATATAGACGGAGATGATACGGATGATGATGGTGTTAATATGAGCGACGTTATGGATGTAGCCAGGTGTAAGTTTGTGCCGTTTGTAGGTGACCTTTACGGCGATGGGCGCGAGGCGATGATTCGGATTGAAGATGCCAAGCGACTGTGTGAAAATGTCGAGAGCGACGAGCTTATGTTTGCCGCACGGCACGCTGAAGCGGAGGAAATTTTGGCTGAAGCGAAGCGGGTGCTTCTTGAGCTCACTCCTTGCGGTAATACTGGTGGGAGTGTTGGCATCAACTTGTGCTGAAAAAGAAGAGTCATTGGAATTGGTTGTTGTTGCTTTTTTTTTTTGTCCTCATTTCACTGTTTTAGATTGCATCTGTTTATTTGTTTATTTTATTTATTTTTTCTGATGATATGTGTTTATTGGGTCGGAAATTCACACACTCCCACACATAAATACATACACAGATAGATAGATAGATATACATGTACACCTATATATATATATATATATATAGATGTGTGTGTATATATGTGTGTTTAATATTGAAAAGAAATTTGTTTTTTGTTTTTTGTTTTTTTGAATTATTATTATTTTTCTCTGCGCTGTAAGCCGAGAGGATGATCATCATCATCATTGTTTTTGGTGTGGTAACTTCCTGCTAGTGGGAAATACGCCCATGCATGTGCGTCTCTATTATTATTATTATTATTATTATTGGGTTTGTTGTTGTTGTTTCTTGCGATGCGCACACTGTGGATGAGGGAATCCAAAACACACACACACACACACAAAAAAAAAAAAAAGACGTGAGAAGGAGGTGAGACGATGGACATTGCTGTTTCCTCTCCACTGCTTGACTCACTCTACACCGAGTGTGTGCCTCTTATCGACATCATGCAACGGCATTTGCGTCGCTCCAACGGGGACCATAGAAATGGAGGCAATATTATGAATCGATATGATGGTGATGAAGAAATTGCCTTTCTTTCTTCCGTTCAGGCGCCGTCCGAGTTGTGTTTGGCCCTCGCGTGTGTTTCATGGCGTCGTGAGGCTGCAAGACGCAGCGAACGGGGTCCACTACTCGTCTTTGTCCCCTTCCATGAGCCAAAGGACGAGGTGTTCGTGGAGGTTCCTGTGGCAGCCTTTGGCGACTCGAGACGGCAGAGAGGCCTGCAGCTGCTGTCGCTGAACGAATACTCATCCCTATTTGCAAACATAAAGGATGGACTTCCGCCGCGGAAGGGGTTTTTTGTCACATTCCGCACACGTGAAGCGCAACAGCGCTTTCGAGATGCAATGAATCATCTCATCCGCGCATATTCCCGCGGCGGTCCGCTAGAAGATAGAAACAGGCTCCTGAGGGGGATCGGGGGTTCCCCAAACGTCAGGGCAAACCACAATGAGGGGAAATTTTCAGAAGGAGGGGGAGGAAATGTGCCGGAGGCAATACAACCCTCGCATGATGCAGTTTTTATGCCGAGGAGTTCAAGAGAGGCGATTAGGGCGGCATCAATCATTGACAGTCTTTTGGCGGAGCGTGATCGACGCCGAGAGGAGTACATTTCAAGTATTCACAGCTCCCCGCCGAGGAATGGGCAAAATCATGGGGATATCCGCTTTAGTAATAACCCGTTTGGCCAGCAGCAGAAATTAAATCGGGGTGTATGGAGTGTGATTGCCGGAACTCCAGAGCGGCAACTGGCAGAAGCCGGCCCGCGTGTAGGAGAGCATAACGGTACGATGATCACCCAATCAGAGCCGTGGCACCAACGGAACGCGTATTCGTTTTCCCATAGCCTTCCTTCACGTGTGGAACAGGAAGTACTTTTAAATGAGTTGCGCAGGGCTTTAGAGACCTACGATAACATGAATAGTGCGCAGGGATCCGGTGAAATGAGTCTAATGGATGCATCTCGTCGGTTTCTTCGCCAACATCAGGATTATCTCCGGCAACTTCAACAGGGCGACTGTGCGCCTGATCAATCGTCCTCAGCAGCCCGTCAAGATTATACAGAAAATTCCCTACATTTGGTGGCCGCAATGACACAGCACCCAATCACCATGGATGGATCATCTGACGAAGCGCCGCAGCCTCCCCGAGTTGTTATTCCCCAGCAACAGCAGCAATCTATGCAACAAACAACTCCAGTAACTCCAAATCTTGTAAAAGAAGCAGCAGAGACGTCGGTGCACGAGTTACCGGTTCCATCGCAGCTGGAGAAGCCTACTCTGGAACCCACTGAAGCACAGTCGGAACAACAGAGCCGTTTGCGGGATGAACTACAACGAGCACTTGAAATAGAGTCTCGTATCTTGTCTTCCGTGCACAATATGGCACCGAAGCCGTTGGCCGACAAGCGTATCTTCGGCAGAGCTCCCAAGACGCCGTTGCTTTCGTCCTCCTCACTGGGAATAGATGAGGAGGTGAAGAAAGAAGGCGGCGGTGGCGGTATTGATGACAAAAAATCTGGTAATACCAATTTGGCATTTGAGACCTTCAATGTGCAGCCCTCATTGGCGCAGGTGGAGGTGCAAGGCGACGATGCAAGCAGGAAACAGGAAGAGGGCGCAGCGAAGGAGGTCGAGGTAAAAGCACCTACATGTGGAACTGGGTGGAAATCTGTGCGTGACCCCGCAAGTGGTAAGAGCTACTATGTTCATATCGCGACAAAAAAGACCACATGGAAGATTGAGGATACATTCAAGGATGTGTCACAGGAAGCGAGCGTGAAGGACATCCCAACGTGCGGTGCCGAGTGGCGTGCGGTGACGGATCCCAGCAGCGGTCGCACATACTATGTCCACAGGAAAACCAAAGCCACGACGTGGAAGCTGGAGGACACGCTCAAAGAGAATGGTGGGCCGTTTAGCGCGGATTTGACGGGCTTGCAGCAGAAAAAGGAGAAAAACGCGACGGAGTGGGCCGAACGGAAGGACCCCTCAACGGGTAAAGTCTACTATTACAACAAGAAGACGAAGAAAACAACGTGGAAACGTTCTGAGACGGATTTGGACCCCTTGTGACACCGCTTGCAGCGCCAATAGTATATATATATATTCATTTATTTTTTTTTTTTTTTTTTTTCCTTTTCAGTAGAACGCTGACACAGTTGACATAGACATTTAAAAATTTAAAAAAGTGAGTTGCCTGTTGGTGTTGTTGATTGCCAGAGAGAAAGGAAATTATTGTTATTATTATTTTTTTTTTTTGCACGTGAACACCTCTTTTTTTTTTTTTTTTTTTTTTTCTTTTCCCCTTTGACTGTGGAGCAGTTTCACGAAATGAATATTCTTCACAGAGTGTTGGCGGTGGAGTTTTTACGACTTTCTGAACCTCTTGATGAAAAGGGCACACCGCTGCTGTTGTCATGGCAATCCCTGCGCTTTCGGCTTACCATCGCCTTCTCTAATGTGAATGGGGAGCTTGACCGTGAGGGGGCGGCACTGATGGCGGCGATGGGAGAAAGTGACTTTCACCTGATGTGGCGGAAGCTCTTTCACACGGTGCGCATCGTGCCAGTTATCTTGGGGTCTGCAGCGTCGCCGTCAGCCGGCAAGACACAAAGCCTGCCAGAGCCGGAATCCCGTGCGACAACAGCCAGTGGATTGCAACATGGTGTGGGATGTTTCTTCTCCTTTGGCGTCCCGCAGTTTTGGGAGAATCGGGCCCCTGCTGAAAAAAATGCTCAATTTTTGGCGTCGAGCGTGATGGCTACCGCAGGGAGAATCCTCACCGTGGCGGCGGAGCAGTGTGATGAGGCTGTCGTGGCTCCGGCGGGGGTATTGAAAGCCGAGATGCCGAAACAATATTTAAAAGGGGCTGTACCAAGTCATCTTCATTGCACATACACGTTTAGCTACGCCTTACCAGAACTTGAGGATTTTCATGGACCCTTAACATTGGGTTTTGTGTTGCTGCTTTCTTTTCCCAATGGTAGTGGGAAGGGTGGTACGGATAGAGAGGGGGATGATGATTTCAATGATGATGTTCTCCTCCGCGCGCTTGTTCCTGTGGAGGATCAGAGAATGGCGTGGTATCGTCCCTCTTACGTGGTGCTGGGGACATGTTACTACCGGGCCCACGTGAGTAAGCTGCTATGCTGTTCCTCTGAAGCCCGACGAGTGTCTCGGTATCGTGTTTTGGTGAATGTCAATGTGGTGAACATTGCTGGCATTTCTGTGCGTGTACAGCAGGTCTTTTTTGACATCTTTTCCACCTGGATTGGGAATAGTCTTGGGAGCCTTTCCAGCGTCCCGTTGTGGTCGGAGCAGAGGGCCGGGCCACGGAGTGGAGATTTGAAATACATAGAACTTCTGCGGCGTGTCGTCACGGTAACTCCAGTTGTGGTGCATGAGTTTTGTGCTCCAGTGATGCTGGAACCAGAGGAGTCTATGAACTTCCAGTTTGCCATTCAACTGCTACCCCATTTGTGTTACCTCTTTGAACCAAACTCACTTGAAAGCGTGTACGGGAAGTTTCTCAAGGGTTATATGGAGGATGTGGCTGAAGAGGAAATAAAGACTGTTCTTTCTTCTCCCTCTGGTCCAATGCACATTTCCTCTCAACGCATCACCACCTCGTCCACTTCTGTAGGGTCATTAAAGCCAGTTGCTGTTGCTACTGGGGCAACAGATGAGATTTCATGCGAAGAACTGCTTCAACTGATGTCATTCACTTTTACCTCACATGTGTATGTGCATTACGAAGCTATTTCACCCACAAGTAAGGCTTGCAGTGAGGAACCAAAAGGAAGCATAAATGGGGATGGCATATACGCTAGTCTTCAATTGCGCCATCCGGTACATTGGTCAATGGGTCTGCCGTAACGCTGAGGAAGAGAGTTGTTCTGTATTTCTATTTTTATTTTTATTTTTCTATTTGTGTGAGTGTGCTGTTGTTATTTGTTGTTGTTGTTTTTCTGTTATTATTATTATTATTATTATTATTATTATATTATTTGCTCTATTCATAAAATAAAGCAGCGCTTATGGGATTTGTATGCTAACTGCAACTGGGTCTCTTGTTTAGTTCTTTGAGGTCGTTTCTTTCGAGGAAAATGCAAGGGCCGTGGGAGAAAAGTGTGGGAAAAGGGGACAGTGGCTACATGTTGAGAAGCGACGACAGAGAGCACGTGAATTATTTTTAAGCGGTACAGGCGTACTGGATTGTCGAAAAGAGAAATACGTCCACGGAGGCAAACACAAACGTATGGGGGAATGTAATGATGAAAGGGGGGAAACGTGGAACGTGCATGCGGCTCTTCTGGAATCATCAACGCCTGCGTACAGACAGGAGCATGGCAGATGTGTCCACCTGCGCGGTGCCATTTCATTGCCAACGGCTGCCGCCGCATCTTTTCCGAGATGAATTGAGACTTCTTTTTTGTGGAATTCCCGCGGGAGAAGAGAAGACAACAACAACAAAAAAAAAAAACAGCAGATGGCAGGGGAGACGTGGCCCCAACATATGGCAGTGTTTTGTGTGGCCTACGAGACGCGAAAATGGTGCAGTTCTTCGTGGATTGCAATGGCGCTCGAAAGGAAAAAGGAACTCCCTACACACACATACACACATCTAAAAAATTTTTTGCGACGTGCCTGAAAAAGCGCATCTTTGCATTGCTAGAAAAAAGAAAAAGTGTGTGTAAATTAACGAGAGTTATGAGAAATTTATTTATTTATTTTCATGTAAGACCGATTTTTCTCTTCTTCTCTGCTGCACTGTACAATACATGTATGCATGGGAAATATATTTCCATGTGTATGGTGTATTTACATGTGTTATTTTTATAATTACTTCTTTTTGTTCTATATATATATAAATATATATAAGTATATATTTTTTTTCTTTAAAAAAAAAAAAAAAAAGGTAAAATAGGACGGGGCACTTCACCAAACATTTGCGCGGCGTAGAAACACGTGATCATTTGCAGTCGTCCACTAACAACTTCTGAAAAAGGAGACAACAGAGCCTTCAATACAAGACGGAAGCCATTCTGGACGGATACCGCCATCACTGGTCAAAGTAGCATCAACCGTGCCTGTTGACAAGAAGCACCTTCAGAGCAGGGTCAAGGGATCTCTTTATTATTGAAGTTTCTCTCGTTTCCCTTCACACCGCCATGCAGGTCACTCGGGATACGTTTCCCGCCGTACTTCCCAAGTTTGTGGAGCTCCTGAAAAGCTGCGACTTTTACGCCTTTGATGAGGAGATGACGGGAATCAGCACGGCAGAATTGCCAGAATCCATCACAGATACCCCCGAGGAGAGTTACCGCGCCAAGCGTACAGTCGCCAGTCGTTATAACATCATTCAAGTTGGAATATGTTTATTTCACAGGGAGAACACGGCGGCAGACTCCACTCCGGCACATTATGTCGCTCGGCCCTTTAACTTTGTTCTCTTTCCTCACAACTCCGATGAATTTAACGCCAATGAACGATCCAGGGATGTGGTTTTAAGTCCATCGTCCCTCGCGTTTCTTCGCCGACACGATATGAACTTCCAGTCGTGGGTGTACCAGGGCATGGCGTACTGTGACGCAAACCAAGAGGAGGCATTGCGTCAAAGACATGAGGAAAAGTATCGGGAGCTCGACAGTATTCATAACGAAGGCAATCAAGAAGTAGAGGGAGTAAGTCTCTTGACGGAAGAGGAGAAGAAATGGTACGATAACGCCGTGATATTGGCAAAGGCCTTCTCTGAACGGATCCAAGCAGCGTTGGAACAGGCAAAGGTAAAGAATGCCGGGCAGACGGCAGGAATGGTGGAAGTTTCTGCCGCATTGGATCTCATTCAGTCCGGCGGACGAGAAGTGTTTCTTCCACCTCAGCGAAGTAAAAGTGCCCGCGATGCACTTGAGCGGCATGTAGAGCAGCATTTTCACAAGCTTTTACTCACATTTCGACGACAAGGTGCGGTGTATATAGGAATGCTGCGGGCAGTTTTTCCTGAAGAGCGCAATCGATTACGTGAAAAGGAGCAGGCATTTCGAGAAGGAGAACTGATGAACATGTTGGGATTTCGACTGGTATTTAATGCGCTTGTAGAGAGCCGAAAACCCTGCGTTGGTCACAACTGCCTTGCGGACCTCCTCTTTTTGCTTGCGAGTCTGGATGGTCCATTACCAGACTCACTGCCCAAATTTAAACGCCGTATGAACGAATTATTTCCCACTGTCTTTGACACGAAATACATTGCAAGCCGTCAGCAGTTTTTCCCATTGGAGCGATTTGGAGCCCGTTACTTGAGCGGTTTATTTGGAGAGTATGGATTTCGTTCCGCAAATGCGCATGTAACGCTTCCGCTGGGTTTTGAATCCTACGATCCCCTTGCGGTTGGAGGCGGTGAACATCATCACAGTTCCGGTGCGAATGCTGGCGGTCCTACCCATGAAGCCGGGTACGATGCTCTTTTGACAGGGACGCTGTTGCTTAATCTTCTTGCAGAGATGGGAGGTTATGACGTGGCGACTGCTCCGGAGTGTGTTGTGAATCGCGTGGCTGTTTTCCGCTCACTTTTTGCTCTCAATCTTGGTGCCCCCGATGAGGATGAATACCTTCCCGAGAGCGGTGTGTTGGAGCTGCGACATGAGAAGCGCGTGAAGCTTCATCATATCAACTCCTGCTTCACGGCACTATCGTTACAAAATATCGAGCTTCACCCCGTCGATGAGACACGGACGTTGGCCGTTCTTCCCTCCACGTGGTCTAAGATGGAGCCGGTTGAAGAGAGGCATCCGGGTTGGCTATCTACACACATGACATCGCGTTTCCCGCAATTTTTTGAGGCCTCTGTGTATCAACCTACACGTGCCTGTTTGGGCGCAAATGGCGCTTTTCACACGACATCACGTGCTCTTATGCGTGTCATTCTGAGATCTTCTGTGCGATGATTGCTTGGGCAACAGCAACCTTTTTTTTTTTCTGTCGTTTTATTTTATTTTATTCTTTAGATTAAAACATGCGTATATATATATATATATATATATATATATAATCCAAGTTTTTTGGTGTGGTTGGATAAATATTTTTATTTACGATTATTTGCCGCTCTCTTGGCGGTGCCTTTAGAGGGTACTGCTTTTTTCTTGTCACATAATGTTGAGTACATTTGCCACAGAAATATCGGCCGGTTCTTTTTGTTTCCTTGTTTGTTTGTTTGTTTTTTCTTCTTTACTCTCTAGGGACATATGGAAGGAATGTTTGCGAGGAAATCTGGTTCGCCAAAATAATATATATCTTAGCATGACGGATATATTTCTGTAGGCATTTTTTGTATCTTATGAATTTCGGGAAGACTACGACCTTAGGGGATCAGGGAGTCGATAGCAATAAGACAACTTTTTTTTTTTACTATTATTGATTACAGCCAATTCGATTGAACGAAATGGCAGTGTTTTCTTTTACACGGCGACGGGGAGGAGCAACATTGGTGCCCGCATGTTGGACTTGGCAAGCCAGCATGGCGATGTACGGGTGCAGCTCGCCTTCGTTGATGAACACGGGCCGTTGGATGCGGTGGTAGCCGCCGCCGCAACAATGACGGGCTTACGCTTGTTTTCAGGAAACATCGCCATGCACTGGGAGGAGTCGACCGTTGCGGGGCACTTTGCGAATCACCGGGCGCCTCAAGTACCTAATTTCGAGGTTCGAGTGCTGCTGCCCATCGTGTGTGTGCTGCCCGGGAGTTGGGGGTCCAGCAGGGGCTGATCATTGCTGGAGGGCAGGGACTGAGCACCGACTACGCCAGTGCCGTCGCGGACGTTGCGGATCGGAGTGCTCAGCTTTACTCTCAGGTGGAAGAGGCGCATAATTACTTGTCGGCACGCGGATCTCACATTGCGGTGGCCGGCGGCCTTCTTGCGGGACGAGGAGACGCCGTGTCAACGCGAGGCGCCCACCTCTCGGAGAAGGCCACCAGATGGCGTAAACACACAGCCGCACCAACGGCATCGTTTGATGGCTGGGGGCGTGCCAGCATCCACGTTTCCCCAACGCAATCTCACGGGAGAGAGACGGCGGGTCAACACCCATACGTCTCGGGGCAATTTTGGGCGACCACACCTCCCTCACTCGATGCCTTTGCCTTCCCGCACCTTCCCCTTGGAAGATGACTCCGGTGCAGAGGATCAGGTACTGCATTTCCCTGCATTGGACGTTGACACTTGGGCCCTGCGTGTATGGAATGACGTCGTCTCCGGAGTCCTCGTCGACCTCCGATGCGCATACGGTTATTATTTGCGCCAAGTGGACTCTCAGGTTCAAATGGCCATCGATGGTTTGGTGTCGTGCAGACGCGCACTGGAGATAGATCGGGAGCCCACCGATCAGTTCATGGATTTTGGCAGGGCCCTACCGCAGACCTTTCGGATGCTGATCGCGATAACAACCGACCCCAGCATATCCCGCCCTCCACACTTCGTGCCCGCCTTCACATGGCCGTTCACGAGGCTGACGAACACGCGAGGGCGACCCAGCCTCTTGTGGAGCGGCGCGTAACCCAACAAAAACAACGATTGTCGCGAAGTCAGTTGTGTCGTATTTATGGACACGACGCATCTACACGCAACGTGCGCAGCGCAGCCTGTAGGGATTACTCGCAGCGCAGTCGGCCATTAAAAAACGGCGAGGGGCTGCCGGCTGCTTACGAGGGCGGACGAAAACAGCCCCATCCATTCCACCACCTCCCACCAATCCGCACACAAGACGTCGCACCGTGCCGCAGACACTTCATCCGATATTTTGAGTTGCCAGACGCAATCGACGAGAAGGGCAATGGAGCTTATCCGCCAACGACGCTTGACTGTGGTACGACGAATCACCGACATCCCCGCCTTGGACAGGCTATATGAGGAGAGCAAACGAGGTCGTTCGAGAGATGTGTGCGCCGTCAACGTGGCAGCAGAGAATGTTTCTAGCGGGCAATTTACAGCCTTTTGCTGCACGCACAAACGGCCGATCAACGCGGAGAGTTGTGCGGCCTTTTTGACGGCCATATTAGATGTGGCGACATCGACCCGACGGCAGCACGCCAGGATGCTGCGGTCCATGTTGCAAATGGATTGAACCCCGCTGGACGTGGCGATTCTGGTGCCACAAAAAATTGCGGCGCGATAAGAGGCGAGGCAGGCGCGCCCCGTGACAGAGGAAGGGATGAATCAAGTTATCCGCAGCCGGACCGATTGGAAGCAACGTGTTGTTTTCCGACTTGCGTGGATAACGGCGAGCTGTTGGTCCGAGATTGCGGCCTTGACAGCCAAAAATTTCATAATGGAGGCGGACGGGACCATAATTTTGGATTGGTCCGTGGCGCCGAGGACAGCGAGGGCGGATCCCCACCGCGCCTTTCGGTCCGTCGGGATACGAGGGCAGGAGGACGTGTTAGACACTATAAAGTTATGCAGGACACTTCGACGCAACGAGAAACTCACGAATCTGACGGCTGCCCACGTGGAGCGAGCTCTGGCTCCTTGGAATGCCACGGCGCATTCCACAAAACGGGGTGCGCTGAGGCACGCTGCTCCAATCGTGGAGGCATACAATTTGGACCCACACGTGATCTCGCAGTTGGCGGTGCACGTCGATCCGTTCGGCCTTCCCCAGAACACAGTCCGATATTTGGGGAGGTACACCGCAATGCTGACCCAGGTGTTGCCGCCGGTCGCATTGATATGAAGAGAGAAACTGCGGAAGGGCAGGAACCCTGGTTGAGAGCGGAGGAGCGTTTTCCCATGATTTTTGGTATCATGCTGCTACAATAACAAGACGCGCGCCAAGGAAGCGCCTGGCCACTTCACAAGAGGAACGAACCATCCCGCTACAGCAACAAGTCAGCCTGCTCGTATTGAACCTGGAGTGGATCCAGAGCCGGTTGAGCCCGGCGACCTTGGAGAGACTAATGCAAGTATGTGGGCACGTTGGGCGGTCCCCTTTACCTTTATCCTCCTCCGGTAACGCGCGCTAAGGCTCACGGAGGATTCCAGCAGCTGAAGCGCGATTAATGAAAGAAGCGGGAATAATCGAGGACGCTTCTTCCACAGTATAAAGCGGCGGATGGATAATGCCCTTTTCTGTGGTGGAGGAGAAAACCCACCGGTTTGCGACGACGATGGATCGCGTGGCCACGTGAAAAGAAGAGAGACGACCCTTACGAGGCCAATGTTCCTCTTTTACACATTTCCCATTATTTGCCATCTGTGATGACTGAGGCCGCCTCCTGCGTGGAATTAAAAGCATCCTTTTTTCTTTCTTTGTTGCTGCGGGGACTCGGCATCTCTTTTGATGTCGCGTGGAGGACGGCACGCTGGTGGAGCTCACACGGCTCCCAATGGGATACAAGGCCAGCCCAGAAATTCTCCAGATTATTACTTCGGCAATTGCGGGGGTGACGACGGTGGTTGGCCCTCTCCGGGCTGCAATTCCATTGGTGCGTATCGACGTATGGATCGATGATATACGCATTGCAGTGTCGAAAAGCGATGTGACATTGTGGGAAGCCCAAGTGCTTCGTAATGCGGATGGCTGTCACGCCACGATGGAGGAGGATCGCGAATCGGGCGCCACGCAGTACACCTTCCTGGGGGTGCGGTTTAATCACTCACATCAGGCGGTGTTCCTGAGTGACAAGTTTGTCCGGTCTGTATGCGCCATGCCGTTGCTGAAGTATTTAACCATCGCGGAAACGGAGGTTATGGCGTCACGCTTTTTGTACGCGGCGGCCATTTTTGTTCAGGCGTTTATGTGCCTACTGCTTTCACATCAAGGCAGTGCGACGACGATTATCGGCACTTAACCGGGGGATTGTGCAGGAGACATCCCCGGCAAAACTTCCACCATCAGCGATTGGTTTGGGCGAGAGATTACTAAACATCATCGAGAAAATAATCGTAAGCGAATCATCAAGCCCACGGAAAAGGCATCGGCCGCCATCATCACGGATGCATAGCTCCGTGGATGGGGAGCCGTTTTCATTCCAGACTCCGGCGACATTAGAACTGCCGGAAGAGAGTGGGAGAAGAGCCTTTTCTTATCATGCAGGCGGAGGTTCGCGCGGTACGCTTAGCCTTATCGGCTTTTTCCGCCTTCTTGTTGCCAACCATGGACGTTTGGGTGGAAAACACTTTGCTGCAAGGAGCGGCGAATAAAGGCAGCTCAAAATCACAGACCATGACGTGGGAGCTGCGGCGGATATATGAGTTTTTGGACTCTCACGGATTAAAGGCATCCTCTACCTACGTGCGGTCTGCAGAAAACCCCGCAGACGGCATGTCACGCGGTCGTGTTTTTACGCTTCAGGACTTGTGAAGGGGTGGAACTTGCGAAGGGCAGCGGCGGGGTCTTTTGGCTGGAGGACCCCAAAGTCTGCCACTTCTTAATTAATATATATATATCCAATCCGAGTAGAGTGAGCGGGCCACAACTGTGGCTAATGGATGATGTATATATACATACATTTGCTTGGTGTAAAGTTTGGGGATGTGGTGAACCCACTCTTATTCCATTTACTTCTCATTTCCGTCTAGTTTGTTTTCTGTGATTGATAACCTCAGGATGAGGAAAGCGGCCCAGGTGAATATTTATTTTGTGTCACTGAGTGAAGCACTGCCATTCCGTTGAAGGCGGGATGGCCGTGCAAATTTTGGCGCCGCGTCGTGGATGGGTGAGGGCCCACTTCAACGTGTGGCTGGCGGGGTGGGTGCTCGCTCCGGGTGCGTTGTGTGTTGGCTGCGGGGATGTGGCCGCGTCCCGTTGGCCGTGAGAATGTTCTTGAGGCGGTGGGTCTCTTCTCCTCGTCCATGGTGGGTGGCTGCTGCCGGTGCGCACTGGTTTCCCTTGCAACTCGCTGTGTTTCTCCTCCATGACTTTTTCCATTTCCTTCACACACAAAAAAAAAGGAAGTAAAACAAGCGCGAACCGCCACTGTGCACTCTGAGGGCTCTGAAAGGAACAACAACAGTACACACACACACCGCCCACACACACGTATTTATATACTCTCAAGCGTTGCTGCTGTGAAGGCGCCCCGCACACACAACCGTACTCGCGTGACCGGATCCAGCGAAAGGAGGAAGGAAGGAAGGAAGGAGAGGGTGGGCATCAGAGGCCTAACATGTCCCGGCATCTCTTCCATTCTGCAGTGCTGCTTCTCCTCGTCGTGTTATGCGGCACCAGTGGTGCTGCGCACGCTGTGCAGGCAGGGACTGACGTTGATCCATTCATAGGGATCGGATGGAAATCCTCTCAATGGGAAGCCCCTACAAAAGCTAATGAGAAATTATTCTCGCTCCGCGTTCCCAGCCTTGTTGAGGTGAACAATGACGTGTTCTTCGTTGCTGAAGCGCTGTGCAAGGGAAAAGGAGAAAGCTGCAGCCGTACTGGGATTGCGTCAAGGCACCTCGATCTAACTGATGATAAGCCAAAGGAGATATTGACGGAGGACACAAGTTTGGTGATGCAGTTTCCAGAGGGTGTTGCGACGGGTACTGTCGAGGCAAAAGAAACAATGCGGCCAACGACAGTTGTGTCTGGCGACAGTGTCTACATGCTTCTGAGAAATCAGAGCGTTACACCGTCGGTGGGTAAATCGGCTAAAGCACGTGACTGGGGGCTTTTGCTGGTAAAGGGAAGCGTCAGTGGTGGCAATGAAATCACGTGGAATGAGACTCATGCGGTGACGTTTGGAAATGATGAATATGTTGCTAAATTTTTGACCCAGTTGGTTTCTGGCGGCGGATCGGGGATTAAGACAAAGGACGGTACGCTCATGTTTCCCATGCAGGCCACAGATGAGGACGGAAAGACTTCATTGCTGTCCATGCGCTTTGATAAGTCAGAGAAGAAGTGGAAGCTTTCGCACGAAACGGATGTTGATGGCTGCAGGGACCCGACCATCGTCGAGTGGGGGGATGACAGATTCCTCATGATGGCTTCTTGTGAGCGAGGTTACCGTGACGTGTACGGATCCACCGAGAGTGGGAGGAATTGGTTTCCATATGGTGAGACACTTACTCGCGTGTGGGGCAACTCACTTGATCGAAAGGGGCACGGCGTCCAGAATGGCTTCATCAAAGTGACGATTGAGAAGAAGGATGTGATGCTCGTCACCCTGCCAGTTTATTCCAAGGACAACAGGGAAAGCAATAAACAAAAGGGTCGGCTCCACCTTTGGGTGACGGACAATTCACGCGTGCATGATGTTGGGCCGATATCCCGTGAAGATGATGACGCCGCCGCCAGCTCGCTGTTGATGAAGAGTGGGAATGAAAAGTTGATCTCAGTGTACGAAAACAAGAATGGCGATGACGGGTCATACAGTCTTGTCGCCGTGAGCCTGAGGGAGCAGCTGGAGCGGATCAAATCCGTGGTGAAGACATGGGCGGCTTTGGACACCGCCTTTGAATCATGCCGTTCCGGTTCCAGTGCCACTGTCGACCCGAGAAAGAAGGGTATGTGCGCTGGTCCTGTTCCCACTGATGGGCTTGTTGGCTTCTTGTCCGGTAACTTCTCTGATAACAAATGGAAGGACGAGTACCTCTGCGTGAATGCGACTGTGAATAATGGGGAGCCAAGGGTTCCCAATGGATTGACGTTCAAAGGACCCGGAGCAGGGGCGGTGTGGCCTGTTGGCGACATGGGGCAGAATGTGGCGTACTACTTTGCTAACAACAAGTTTACTCTTGTGGCGACGGTGTCCATCCACGAGGTGCCGAAGGAAGGCAGCAGTCCCATCCCCTTGATGGGTGTGATCATGAAAGACACCAGCAGCACGGCGCTCTTTGGTCTGTCGTACACCCACGAAAAAAGGTGGAGGTTCACACTTCCCAATGGAACTTATGAAGGTGCCGACGATGATGAAGATTATGAAGATGATGAAGTTGCCGAAGATTATGAAGATTACGAGGATTATGAACATTATGAATATTACGAAGGTAGGTATAATTGGCAACCAAACAAAACATATCAAGTAATGCTGCAAATGGATGCCAGTGAGTGGGATGTGTACGTTGATAGAATGCAGGTTTTTTCTGGGTACTACAACTGGGATCTGTTTAAAGATCACAGGGTCTCGCACATCTATTTTGGCGCGGAGAATAAGGAGGGTTCGGAAAGCAGCCACTTGACGGTGAGCAACGTCCTGCTGTACAACCGCATAATCTATGGACGTGAAATTGCGAAACTCAGAGCCAGCAAAGTCCCCATTCCAAACCCTGGTGAGGAGTCACGCTCAGTGCCGGAGATTCCGCCGAGGCCCACCGGTGAATTTGAGGCTACTCCAGTCAAGAGAAACGAAGAACACCTCGGCAGCCATGCAGCGTTGGGTAACGGGGATACTGAGAGACAAAATACAAGCCCTAACAATGTTTTGGCGCCCGAGGCTCCCTCTGCATCGATACTCAGTGCCAGCACAGTCCGTATTCCAAGCCCTGGTGAGGAGTTCTCTATTGAGAAAGAAGAGGAAACACCATCATCACCTGAAGAGGAGGAAGCAGAGCAGGAAGTTGAGGAGGCGCATCCACGGCCACAATCCTCCGTGGAAGCACCTGAAGCCAGTGATGCTGCCGCAGTGTCTTCTGGGGGCCGTGGCTTGCACGGAACAAGGGAGGAGGAGACGGAGACGGATGGCAGCAGTGGATCGGCGTCTCCACCGGCCTCATCGAGTGTGGGCACCTCTGCTCATTCGGGCGACGACGGGATGGGTGTCCGTGAAAGCACCTCTCTGCAGGAAGAAGTGCCACCACCTCTTGGGACTGAAGACATTCCGAAGGCCGACGTGGAGCGACCGATCTACGAAGAAGAAGCGACCTCTCCGGAAGGGACCACTGAGCGGCAGACGCAAGAAACCACTGCGTCTTTGGTTGAAAATGGAGACGGTGAGGACGTTGGCACCGCACCGGGTAATGCAAGCACCCAGCCTGGTAAAAACAAGATCCCATCGGAGTCCAACGCCACATTGCTCTCGGACACTGGCATTTTGCCTGGGCACGAGCATTTGAGCGAATTGTCGGCCATGGCTCTATTTGCTGAGAGCACCGTGCATGGGTGTGTGTCTCGGGTGTTGTTGCTGCTGCTTCTGGGGCTGTGGGGCACCGCGGCTCTCTGCTGAGGTGTGAGGGAGGAGTGGAATGGCGGCTTTTCGTGGAACAACAACTGAGCGGCATCCAAGCAATACTCAATGAGTTTTGTCAAGGATACTTTCTCTTTTTTTATTTTTCTTTTTTTCCTTTTTTCTTTACTTTTTTTATTTACTTTTTTTATTTTACTTTTTTTGTTTTTCTTTCCGTTTTATGTTTTTTTCTTTTTTTTATTTTTCTTTTCTTTTCTTTTTTCTTTACTTTTTTTTTTTTCGTTTTGTTTTTCTTTCCGTTTTATGTTTTTCTTTTTTTTTTTTCTTTTTTTTTTTTCTTTTTTATGTTTTTCTTGCTTTTTTTTCTGTTGTTGTTTTTCTTGCTGGTGCTCTGTTGAAATAATCAGCATTCCTATTTGTGTGTTTTCCCCCAAATGGTCGCTTGCTAAACACCGTCACGAGTGACGTGCTTCCCCCTCTTTTGTTTTTTTTTTTTTTGCCCACACGCGGTGCCGGCCTCGTTGCTGTGCGTCCCACGGACTGCACGAAAGGAGGAGTGGAGGAGCAGGCCGGATGCCGCAATGTAATGTGAGGGATGTTGTGTGGGCTGGTGGGAGAGTACAATTCCTTTTTTATTTGTGTGTGTGCGGGCAGTATGTATGAACTCAAGAACACGGTTGTATTGTGCTGCGTGGCACATGAAATGACATATCTGCCGAATCAAATGTTTTTGTTTTTTGCTTCCTTTTTTGCTTTTTAAACTTTTTTTGTTTTCTTTTGTTTCGGTAAATCACTACAGTCTCTTTTCCGTCTCTGCCGTGCCCACTGTTACTGTGTGTCCCCGTGTCCCTTTTATAGTCCCTCTGCTGGCTGTGCTGCTGACACGCCCCCATTTCTTCTTCTTTTTCTTTTCTGCTAGAGGCACCGATGGTCCGCGACGACGATTGTTTTTGCACCCCCTCCGTGCGATGGCACGAGGGTGACTGGGCGCCGGCCTGCTGAGTGCACTCGGGGGGAGCGGATGGCGTGCGCCGTGCCTCAATTGTGAGTGTGGGACGCCACCCGCCACGACCCGCTGTGAGGCGCAGCGCTATTCCGTCGGGGCGGAGAGAAGTGAAGGACTGCGCCGTGGAATTGGATGCGCCCCGTCCCTCTCGTTGCGGCCGTGTGTGTGTGTGTGTGTGCTCTGGATGCCCAAACTCACTTGCCCCGCAAATGCGGCAACGGAAGGATGTGGTTGCGTGGAGGCGCCAATGCCACTTGAATCAAACCGTGCCTGTGGCACACACGCAAACAGGAGGAAGAAAGGAAGGGATTATTTGTCTGGGCTGCTGGCCGGATCCCCAAATTTCCGAAGGAAATAAAATACGACGGAAAGGGAGAATGAGTAAACGGAGAGGCAGTGGGTTCGCCAAACCCTCGTTGCTTGCTCCGCATATATGTGTATATTTATATATTCTGGTGGTCCCTCTCTCGTGACATGTTGAACGTTCTATTCGGATATACCTATTTTTATAGCTTACGAAGTGGCAGACTTTGGGCCTCTCCAGCCACAAGACCCCGCCGCGACGGTGGGAATCAAGAGAGGGGGCGGATGGTACGGCATAAATGAAAATATTCATCCTGACGCTATCGGTTCCTTTGGTTGCTTCCATCGCCGTCTTCTAAAGGAATTCATGCGATGGAGAAACGCAGCTAACCACAACGAGAAAAGCAAACACTTCTTTCACTTTTATAGATTTTCGCTAAACGTATCCTTTCGAGTCTCCTTGTTCTTGTATCGGGTGTTGCTTTTTATCCTCCCAATAATCAAATGGGACTGGAAGAGCCGCAATAACTGGAAAGCGAACACTCAAAAAAAAACAAAAACAAGGGAGAATTAACTGTGCAAGCGAAAAGCAAAGGAATTGTTTTATTAAAAATGGATTTCAACAGCGTCTAAAATAAAACTTTGCTCCTGGCGGGGCTCGAACCCGCGATATTCGGCTCATAAGACCAACGTCCTAACCAACTAGACCACAGGAGCGTGAAACCGCGGAAAGAATTTCGCTATGTCAAAAATTCTCCGCGTTTTTTCAGCTGTCGATCTTGTTTTGCTGTTGGGAAATGGCGGTCCTATAGTGTAGTGGTTATCACTTCGGACTTTGAATCCGAAAACCCAGGTTCGAATCCTGGTAGGACCACTTTTTTTTTTGAAAAATGTTTTTTTCCGAGCGGTAAAACAAATAAAACTTTCGTGATGGGCGTGGGTGATCTAGTGGTTATGATGTCTGCTTTACACGCAGAAAGTCGCGGGTTCGAACCCCGCCCCGCGTATCGTTTTCCAAAAGTTTTAAACGTTTTTTTATTTGCTTTTTGTGTGTGAAATGGGAAAGAATCGTCGCGCGAGCCCTTCTAGCTCAGTCGGTAGAGCGCACGGCTCTTAACCGTGTGGTCGTGGGTTCGATCCCCACGGGGGGTGTTTTTTTCGTTGCTTGTGTTTTTTTTTTCTCTCGTTGTGCAGGGAAGAAAATTTAAAAAAAAAGTAAGGATCATCGAAATTGTGATCCCGCGCAAAATTTACTGCGAACTTGGCGCTTTCTTGATGACGCACTGCAGGTGAGTTAAACGTTACTGCAATCAAAACTCCTTAATGAACGGTTAACGCATTACAATCACACATGGATTTTTTTCCTTTTTTCACGCTAAGAAACAGATCGATGCGGCAATCGTGGTCCAACGGTTAAGATCCCCGCCTTCCAAGCGGGTGACCCGGGTTCGACTCCCGGCGATTGCAAACTTTTTCCCATTTTTTGCAGAGAGGAAAAAAATTGACAAGAGTGGGGTTTGAACCCACGCCTCCGGAGAGATGACGACCTGAACGTCACGTCTTAGACCACTCGACCATCTTGCCCCGTTGTGGTCGTCCGAGTTTCCATTAGCTCAAAAATGTCCTTTCTCAATTGCTGAGAAAGGAAAAGGCCCCGCCGAGAATTGAACTCGGGACCCCTGGTTTACAAGACCAGTGCACTGCCACTGTGCTACGAGGCCTCGTCTGTTGCGAGAGATACTCACCGTTTAAGCGATGTATTTGGATGATGAATATGGCTTCAACGGAGAATGTTTGTTTTCGTGTTGTCGATCTCGTGGCGCAATGGAAGCGCATCAGACTTCGGATCTGAGGGTTGCAGGTTCGAGTCCTGCCGGGATCGTTTTTTTTTCCCCTATTTTTTGCTGGCAATGCTTCACAGGAAATCAAAGAGAGAGAAAAGGGATCGCCTCGCGACGACGTGTGGGGCGAGAAGACCTGACTTGCTCCTCGGTGTGCTTCTGCAACGGTAACGCGCGCAAGGTGAGCTGCTCCGTTTCCGGCCTGACACGTTTCCTTGGCTTTAACGGTTTGAAGGAGCCTCTCTTCAGTGGCGCTTTCATGATTGGAACCGACGCGCAACCAAGCAGAACACCAAGTCTACGCAGCAGAACTTTCGCTTGTCCACACTTTCGCCGCTCGGATATCCAAGCCCCTCGCGCAGGGAGGTTACAGAGTCTGATGGTGCACATGTGTGACATGTACGCGCACTCCGGCTTGACAATAAGACTTTTGAATTTTACCAGAGATCCCAAAAGCTGTATGGAATCCAGAATGACAAAATATCTCCAAAATAATCTCATACATTTGTCATGCGGGCCCTTCTAGCTCAGTCGGTAGAGCGCACGGCTCTTAACCGTGTGGTCGTGGGTTCGATCCCCACGGGGGGTGTTTTTTTAAAAGAGAAAAATTTTGAAAAAAAACCATCCGTGACAGGACTCGAACCTGCAACCCTCTGATCCGTAGTCAGATGCTCTTCCATTGAGCCACACGGACGCGTGGTCAAAATCCCTTGTGATGAAATAAAATAGATTCCCAAAATGGACTTCGTCCCCACATCGGCAACTTCCAGAGTTTGCGTTCACATGAAAAATAAGACCGTACTCTGAACAGAATCGTTTTATGAGTACAACCTCTTAATTGAAAAATAACCGAGTTTCAAGTCCTGATGATGACGGTTGCTGGCTCCGCCCGGAGAGCGTTTCGATGAACGGCAGGAGCTGGTTCCAGAAGGATCTCTTTTTTTCTGTTGTTGTTCTTGTGTGTTTCGCTTCGTTTTTGAGGTGCGCTTCCCCATTTCTCAAACCTTTTTTCGTTTTCTTTTTCCCAAAAGGATGGCATCCCCCTTTTCCTTTCTCTCCCGCCCAAACTGAATCAACAAGACGGGCTCGTAGGCGCCTCGTAGTACCTTTACGGGAATGGTGTGCTTCAATGCGGCACACACGCAATAATTGAGACACCTATTTGCTTCACACCGCGAGTGAGTTCTTCTTCTTGCCGTTTCGGTGATTTAAAATAGGACCCCAGGAAAACCCATCTTCTACTGTGACCTAAGCTTATTCCTTCCGTCTCCGCACAAACTGCCCCTTCGCGGCAATTCCTATGAATAATGTATTTAAAAGGCAAAAATAGGTAAAACAAAAAGGACAACTGTAGCCGCGTGGAGAGCAGCGGCAGTTGGCGCAATGACGAGCAATGTCGACAAGACGCCAAAGAAGAAAAAAAAAACACATGCGCCCAGATGTGAAGGGCCTTTGCTTGTGTATGTGTGTGTGTGTGTGTGTTTGTTTGCTTACAACAAATTAAAGATAACCCTCATTAAATCCTACAGAAACCTCCTGCTGCCCAATCTCCTGCCGCTGGTAACACTGTTGCAGCGCCCTATTTTCCCGCCGCTCCCTTCCCAGCGTTGTCATGCGTCCGTGACCAGGCAACACGACGGTGTTATCCGGCATGGCCTCAAACAAACGCAGGCTCTCGGCAAGGCGGGTTCCTGTCGCCCATGGTAAGTCCACGCGGCCCACTTTGCTGTAAAAAAGAAGGTCCCCGGTGAAGAGGAGCTTTTCTGTGGGTGCGTGCAGCATCATGTGGCCTGGTGAATGGCCTGGGGAGAAGATGTAATACAGCAGCACACCATCCCCAAAGTCGATAAACGACGAAGCCCGATTCGTAGCAGTTGAAAGTAACATGTCTTTTCGTCGAAAGTACCCATTCCTACCATTACCCGGATCAGATAAACCAAATGTCGCTGTGTCCTTCACGTGTCGGGGTGTGTAAAGGTTCCGGCGCATCATGGGCAACGTTAAATGCATTTCTTCAAATCGGCGGTAACGTTCGCACGCACGCCCAAAATTTTGCACCCAACACTCCTCTGCAGCACACCATATAAGACCAATTTTTTCACTCCCATCACTCTCCCTGTTGTCCCAATCAACATCTCCCCTGTCCTCTCCACCCATTTTTTCTTCTTGTTGCTGTCGTCCACAGATGCTCAGAAAGGCATTCAAGTTGATGATATTGTCAATATGACAGTGAGTAAGAAAAATGTTCGTCAGTCTGAGAGAGGAAGACGCAATGAAGGCGGCCCAATCGTCCGGCCAGTCATCGGCAGCGTCAATCAGCATACATTGTTTTGTGGCCTTATTAATCAGCATGTACTGATTGCTATCAAAGTTATTGCAGTGATTCCGTCCAGCCAATAACACCTTTGGCGACTCGTGCAGAATGGCGATGGACTTGGCTTCTAGTCGTGGGATGCGTGGGACCCCCGGCGAAGAACCTACGCTGCCCCACTTGCGGAGTCGCTCACTGCGGTTGAGTTGGTTTGTAAGCGAGGTGAGGTTGGGGCTGTAGCCACAGCGTGAACCCACAGTGAAACGCATCGCCACCGTCGCTGTAAGGAACCATACATCGACACACCAAAAGGAAGGGAGTACATATGTGTGGAAATGAGAGAAGAAACAGAAGAAGGGGAGGAAGAGACGAGGGGTGTGTGTGTGTGTGTGTGTGTGTTTGTGTGCATGCACCCGGCGACAGAGATGTCATCGCCCACAAAAACAGCAACAACGACAAAAGGTTCTCCCAACGCCACCACTACACCGAGGAAAACAAACACCAATTTTTTTTTTTTTTTTTTTGAGGAGGTTTATAAAGAAAGTCGCACGTTTAAAACTCTTTGGAGCAGACCCACATTTAGTAAAATACGTGATGGCTTTCCTAAGCAGGAGGCCCCTGCACGCCCTTCAATTCATTCTTTTCCTCCCTCCAATTTCCCCGCATTGTTTCGGCTTCATTTGGCCTGTGCATCCCATATGCCCCGCACACGCCTCACAGGTGCTACAAACAACGTCCCCCTTTCGCCTCTTTTCTTTTCATTCCCGCATCCATCTGTCCTCTTGATTGCTTTTCTATTATTATTATTACTTTTTTTTTTTTCCTTTGTTTTTCCCTTCCTCTTGCACTATTTTCGCCTGGGGTCCCGTCACACTCTTACCCCGCCTCTCATATCTTCCTCCATACATTCAAAAAACCACACGGACACTTAAACAAACAAAAAAAAAAAAAGAAAAATCGCTCTGTCTCTCTCACACACTTTCTCTCTCTCTCTCTCTCTCTTTTTTTTTTTTTTTTTTTTCCCTTTCTCCTCCATTCATTCATTCATTGTGACTTCATTGGGGACCTTAAAAGTTGCGGAACCGGTAGCGAATCACGGGTATATCCACGTCGACATCACTGATACTACCCGTTGCGACCAGACAGCAACAGTCCTCTCCGTCCTGCAGTTGCTCTCCCTTCTCCAAAACCACAGTGGAGACAGGCTTGCCACGGTCCTTCGTGTTGCCAAATTGGGAGTAAATTATCTTTCCACTTGCGAGGGCAATGATGAAAAGTTCCACCTGGTAACGGCTCTCGAGCACAGTGACCAACTCCTGCACAGTCAGATCGCGTCCCTCATTCACATCAATACGGTCCCAAATACCCCAGCGAACAGACGTGCCATCCGGTAACGGGTATGTCGCCCCAGAGGCAATGATGGGATCAGAAAAGGCAATAAAAGGCAGTGCAATGTTCACAAAGGCATTACGGTATATGCTAAGCTGTTTCTGTATCTCTTCATACGTGGGAACCGCATTGGCCGGCATCCCACTCCTCTCTTGCCGTTGGGTCATGAGAAGACGTTTGAGTACCTCCAATCCAACCAGACCCGTGACCAATGCTGTGGTTGTCACCATTGCTGGAATAATTTTCCCTGCAATGCGCTTTGTATGATGGACATCCGCAGGAGGAATGTTGTATGCGACGGCACGCATGTTGGAACAGGCTGTGATATACTCCACATGATGGTTGGTCGGATCGTCCTTCTCAAAGAACTCGGGAACCATGCGACGCCCATGAAACTCACTCACCGGCGGCAGATCCTGCAAGCCAATTTCAGCAGCAAGATTTGCCACAGATTCCTCCTTCTCCGCTTCACTGGTTGCAAAGACGGCTTGACGCGGAACAAACTCTGGAACACTTGTCTCCCCCGCCACACGCGCCACATCCGCTCGGGAAAGCGTGAATGGTGGCAGACCGTACACACACGCAAGCAAGTAGGCACAGTGGTAAACAAACGACATGCTCAACTCTGAATCGGGTGAAAACTCCTGCGGGGTTGGCGGCTTTTTCGCACCGCTCCAAAAAAGCTCGCCATTTTCATTGCGCTTGTCGATCGGAATGTTGTAGAGCAACTGTCGGAAGGCATCACTGAAGTACTCGTGATACAGCCTTCGCGCGATCCGTACGCAATCCGCTGCGTCCATCGGCCACCGCAACAGCGCATCCCGAACCGCTTTTAATGCCATTGTTTTGGTGGCAGGATCACGCTCCAGATTTGCCGCAAAAGTGGTCGGGTCCTGCAGGTATGAATTAACCTCCTCGGGCGTATTGGTAAAGAGAACATGAAAGTTGTCACGTGCCCACTGAATTGTGTGCTCAATGGCATTGGGGAAGTTCTTCAAGGTGCAGAGCGGAATCGCCTTCTCTGGTGGGTCATGGCTGCTGCTGTAGCTCTCCGTACAGTATGGAATGATACACTGCACATTGCACTTTGTCCCCAGCGTCCCACTCTCAAAAAGTGGCTTCTTGTAAAAGAGACAACGACTATCCACATACTTGCGGCTCTGTACATTGTCCAAAGCGTTTAGTACAACCGCGTGAGAGTCCCAAAAGGCTTCATTAAAGATACCCTCCGTCTCGACTGAAACCTTCTCCACAAAGGAGGTCACATGCAGGTCATGGTTAATAGCCATCGCCGCCTCACCCGCCACCCGTGACTTGTGCTGCCCAATGTGACTGTTACGAAATAGAAACTGGCGCGAAAGGTTACTGATCTCAATGCTGTCCATGTCTGTAATGGAGATGCCTCCAAAACCCATGCATGCAGCGTTCTTGATGAGCTCGCAACCCAGCGCCCCGGCACCAATGATGAAGGCCCGCTGCTTCGATAAGTATGACTGAAACGCCGCCCCAAGAACAGCAATCTGTTTGTCATATCGGCTGCCCGTCGGGGATGGGGGACGAAGATCCGCTTCTGCGACCTCGCCACGAGCCACAAGCAACTCCCTTGCATCATAATACAGCCACTGCTGTATGGGTGTAAACTTGCCACTGCACACCTTGAGCACTTCCTGTGAAGCGATGCCTGCAATCAGGCACGCCATTGGGTTCAGATTGCCATGAATCACGGAAAGAGCCTTCTTGGAAAATTCCACATCGAGATGGCCACTGTTGCAGCTGCTGTGGTATGCCTCTGCCAAATTCAACAGACTGTTCACTTCCGTGGGTGTTGTTGGCAATGTGCCATGATCATGCAGGGCACGAAACAATGCGTGCAACGTAGCTGGGGCATTCACTTTCTCTTCACTATCAAAGATGGAGACAAACGTCGGATCGGCAACACTTTGCTCCAAGTCCTTAAATCCCATGAGTACGTGTCGCTTTGTTGTGTGAAGGTAGGCGCCGGTGCCGACCTCAATGGGGCTATTTCCCACTGCCGCCTCAAAATCTTTCAGACGCAGAATGAAAGGGGATATGACTTCCGCCACTTCAAACAACTTCAGTAACGGAGAGGCGGCACTTTGACAGCGGCCATGAATCGTGGACGGGTCAATGTCGGCGTTCACAGCGGCAGGTGACACGACGCCGGTAAAGAAGATATGGCTCCCAACCTCGCACTCATGCTTCTTGTCCTCATGCAAAGAGACGACGCCGTCGCGCGAGACGCTCGTCACGATGCAGGAGACCGTCTCCTCGCCATCGGGGTCCAAAACGCTGAAGGACGGTCCCGCATCCACAAACACGCAACCCACGATGCCACGGCTTTCACACGCCACAAACTTCACGTCATGCTTCCGCGCAAGTGCATTTTCGCCGACGAGCGCGGTGGTGCGTTGGTTCACGAAAACCACAACGTGGACGTCTGGGATCACCTCGTGCAGCGGACTCGTCACGGCGGTGATATGGACAAAACGATTCAATTCCTGCGCCCTACGCGCCACCACATCCGCCCGCGGTTGACCGACGTCTTGGGGGGTCAAGAAAAAGTTCGTGCCCAGATCCTGCAGAATCGCGGTACCACTGTCCATAATTTTGATGGAGCGAACGCCAGTGAGCGCGAGATTCTTCACAATCTCCGCCCCAAGCCCACAGGCACCAACGACAAGAACATCCGTGCTGCCGTACTTTGCCTGCGTCTCGACGCCCACAACATACTCCTGCCGATTGTACAGCTGACGCTTCTCCTCCTCGTGCTTCATTTCGCCCAAACCCCTTTATTTCTCCCTCGTTGTTGTTGTTGTTTCTTTGTGTGTGTTTTGCTTCTTCTTCTGCACCCTCCCAATTCCACGGCGAAACCCGCTTTGAGAAGTTTTGAAAAGAAAGGGGAAAAAAGGGAAAAAAAAAAAAAAAACGTGGATATTAGCCTACAACAATCACTGGCTCCTTCTCCCTCTCCTCGCCACCCAAGTATTGTGCGTCTTTGATATTTATCCTTCTTTCCCCCCAACCTCCCCCTATGATCACCTTGTTTTTTGTTGTTGATTGGTTGGGTGATTTGTTGTTGTCGCTTCTTTCTCTGTAATAAAGATGTCTCTCTCAAAGTCATTCAGGGCCATTGCACACATTCAATACGAATAAAAAGAAGAGTTGAAAAAAAAAAAAAAAAAAAAAAAGAGGCATAAATACATATATTTATATATGCATACATGCATAGATGGATTTCATCCACACATGAATGTGCAGTGCGTCTGCCTACAGGGCATGTACCGTCGCACACACATGTATAAAATTCGGTGCGAAAAGAAAAAAGAAAAAAAGAAGAAAAGAAGAAAAAAGAGGAAGGCATGCGTACACGCAGACATTTACAGAATTCATCTCCGGCTTTCTCTATCTCTATTTCTCCCTCTCTTTTTCTGTTTCTTTTACTTCTTTCTTTCTTTTTTTCTTGTTGTTTGCGCATTCTCACCTCAACACCATCACTCCACCCCCCAACTCCCATATCACCACCACCAGCAGTGGCGCCAAGTGAAGCAAGCAGGAACGAAAGAGTGAGGAAAAAAAAAAAAACGGTGGTCGCAGCAGCCAAATATAAACCGTCATTACTGCCCCGTGGAAAATGAGAAAAGAAAGAAAATGAAGACAAAAAAAAAAAAAAAAGCTCCACCACCACTACGCAAGCAGGAAACACAAATCATCAGCAGCACCAAAAAGCGACTCTATTCTGAGAAGGGATTTTTCCCTCCCCCCCCCCATCCTCCACAGATACACACCGTATGTGTGGGGAAGGAGGGGGAAAAAAAAGGAAATAAATAAATAAATAAATAAATAAAATAAATAAAAATAAAAAAAAAACAATACAGAATAAAGACTACTGCTCCTACAAATAACAAACATAAAACAAAGGATTTTTTTTTTTTTTAAACTACTGCAAGAAAGAAAAAAAAAAAAAAACCTTCGAGAAGTATTTCAAATCACACCATTGCGTATTTGTATTTTTGTGTATGTATGCACGTATGTATATATAAGCGTATGTGTGTGTATGCCAATAGGAAGATGGTATTATATGCATGCATATATATATAATATACGTATAAAAGATATTTTGCCTCTCTCTCTCTCTCTCTCTCTCTCCCAACCTCTCTACTTCAGCGTATGTGAGTGTTTGCGTGCACGGCTCGTGCACTCACGTTTCCTGACTCTCATATTTTTTCTATTCGGCCTTTTTCACTGTTTCATGGCAAATACTCGCACTTTTCCACAGAGCGTCCACCTTTTAGCCCTTCCTCCCTCCATCAATTTTTTAATTACCGCATTTGTCTGCTGTCCTCCACACCATCAGCACTTTCTTTGCGTTAATAAGACGGGCGCCACGTGAGGTCTCCTCCATTTCTCAACCCCCAGACCGTTCGTGCCCCTCCACTCCCTCTCGACTGCCCATTCACTCTGCAGCCCATGCATGCCAAAGCGGCATGGCCGTAACAGTAACGCTGAAGAAGGGGTCAATGCGCCTGTGGTGGCGGTGGTACGACTCCAACGAGTGAAACGTGTGGGAGCCCATGAAGCGCAAAACCAACCAACGAGCAAACAAACAAGTCTAACCACCCACCCCATGCTGGCATCAAAACAATCCTCACGCCGTTGGCTTCAGTAGAGACAAAAAAAAAAAATGTCGATCAACATGTAATTCACCCTATTTCAATTATCTCGTGTGCCTTATTTATGTTTCCCCCTTCCCATGCCCTTCCATGCATTTCATTCCTTTCCTTCGGTGTTTCTCGTCTCCTCTTCTTTTGCGTGTTACCATGGGTCCCCTCGCTGTGGAAACCGTGACAACACAGGAGGCACCACACACATACAACTCACCTCCGTACCCTTAACGCACGTCAGCAAGATTAATGCACACACACACAGAAACACCCGCTCTCAATTACACTGAATCCCCCGCCTCATCACTTTCTCCCCTTATTCCTCTTCCTCAATGCCGTGCGCAACTCTTCCTGTTGCGATCGCAGTTCGTCTAATTTGCGCTGCAACTCGTTGCGTTCACTTCTCAGTTCCATGGCATCTCGTTCATCTTGCGCAATCTTCTCGCGCCAGCTTCTCTGTTTGCTTTCCTTAATCTTTGCTTCCATCATGTCAGCCTTCTGGTTGGTTTCGTCGACATTCTGCCGGGCCGCATCAACGCGCCGTCGGGCACTTGGCTGTTCAGAATGCGCATCCGCAGCGTCTCCTTGTGTAATCACATCTGTACGTAATTGTTTCAGCGCGGCATTGTACTCTGCCTCCAACGCGGTAAAAACACTCTCTGCAGCATCATCTTTGCTCTCCCTCTCCGCAATCATCACACGTAGTTCTTCCTCGCGTTGACGCTCCTCCCCTAATTTCTGCTGCAGCGCTGCCATTTCCTCCTTCACGGCGGACTGCTTCATGTAGACGTTTTCCACCTCCTTATTTCTCTCACAGAGCTGACTAGTAAGCTTATCATGATGAGCCTTCAAAACCTTCATATTTTTCTTCCACACAGCGCGATGCAGGGCGCGTTGGACGGTGGCGGCGTTGAACTGCCGCATGACGCTACTCAGTACCTCCTTGTTTTTCGCCGTCTGACGCGTCATGGATCGAGATTCCCTTTCTAGTTGCTCTGCAAATTCCTGCTTTTGCCGCAGGGCCTCCCGCAGCGAGTCCATGTTCTGTCGTTGAATGCGCACCGCATTGTGTAACTCACCAGCCTTGTTTGCCATACCGCCCGTCACCGTCGTCAAGGGGTCATTCACTTTTACAAGCGTCACTAAGTTTCGAGCTTTACTGCTCCACTGCAGGGTTGCGAGAGTGTCACCGTAGTTCTTCACAAGTGGACTGAGTGTCGCTACCATGGTGGTACGCGCATTGCCCCCAATACTGTCACTGAGCAACCACGTCAGTACGCTATCGCGGAAGGGGACTTGCGGCAGTGTACGCTCTTGATAGTATGCCCCGGTTATTTCCGCCTTTGCTTGTTCCATAAGGATATTCTGCCGCTCTGTCAGATTGTCAATCACACGACGGAGAGCCAACAAAGATGTGTTAATCGCCGCGGACTCCTTCACGTAGTCCTGGAACCCACCGCGCTCCGAGCCTGCGAGGTCGACAAGATTGATGCGTCCTGCCCGGCAACGCACGGTCGGCCGTGAGTATCGGTCCTTCGCCGGTATTGTCTGTTCCTGAATGACCGTCAACTGAAATATGGCATGACTGCGGCTAGACTGATTGTGTACCGCCGTGGCGCACGTCGTTCGATGCATGGAGCCACGTTCCAGAAGCAAACAACACTGTGCCCAGTTCTCCACCTGGTACTTTGTCACACCCTCCACAAAGGGCCCACTGTATGGATCCTGACGAATCCGAGCGTCCTGCAGCTTCTCATTACCCTTCGAGTTCTTCAGTGCGGGATCCAGTAGGTCCCGCACACGCTCCATGTAAATTTCCACAAAGCTCACCTCAACGCGGAACCGCACACGGTCATGCAGTTCAGTTTTCTTTGCCTCTTCCGCTTGTTTAGTGGTGAGAATTAAAAACAAATCATTTGAAACACGTGGTATAATGCCTTCTTCCCCGTCACCCCCACACGACGCATTGGGATCGTATAGACCCATCATTGTATACGTCTTGCCACTTCCGGTCTGTCCATACGTAAGAATGCAGCTGTTAAATCCATCAAACACGTGCGGCACAAGATCCTTCCCGATAAGTTCATACACATCCTTTTGCGTCGCATAGTCACTGCGTTTCGTGTCGTGAAAAGTGTGCACTATGCGGTGCTCTGGCGGGATGGACCACAGACTGGCGTCAAACTCGAACTGTGCCTTGGGCGCCCATCCATCCTTGGGGTCCAAAATCACCGTCTTGTTATCTGTCATTTCCACCACAGAACGACGTTCCTGTCCTTCCATCTCGGCAAGTTCCTCTGCAATGAAAGGGCGCACGCGGGAAAAGACTTTAAACCGTGTAATCTCAGTCACACGTGAACGAAATGCATCCGAAGATTCATGGGCATCGTCCATTATAGTGTTTCGTCCACTGGCATTCGCATTGGGCACACTCTTAGCATCACGCTGCTGTGGGCGTCGCGGTGTTACTGTGCGGGTAGGAATCGTCTTCTTCACCGGTGTTGTGGGGGCCTTTCGAGTGGGTCCAGAGATGAGTTTGGGTTCAGTCACAGTCATTTTTCTTTTTAATGGTATTTTTTTTTTCCTCTATTTTGTCCTTTTTTTTTTTTATGTTGTTGTTGTTGTTTCCTTTTGTGTGTTTTCCTTTCAGCTCCGAAGAGCAGACATGAGGTGGAGAGAAGCGATACCACAACACGATAAGAGGCATATATGATACGCATGTACATGTGGGGCGGGGGCGGGGTATCCAACGGCTGTATTGACACCTCCGCAGTCACGTGCGTTGAGCCACACCCATACACGCTCACAACAGCATCAACCGTCATTCTTGTTGTTGTTGTTGTTGTTGATAATGATGATGATTTTTTGTCTTTTTTGTTGCGCATCATGAATGTTGCTGTTTCATCCAGACAAACAAACAAAAAAAAAAAAAAAAGGGGGGGAAAAAAAAACTTTTCATGCATGTGTGGGTCTCAAGAGGGTTTTATCCACTCCTCAAATAATTTTACATCAATGATGAGAGGGAATTTCATCTATTCATCCATACACACGCAGAAACACACAAACTCCCTCTCTCTCTCTCCATCTCTCTCTCTCTCCTTGTTTATTTTCACTGCCACACGATTATCTCTTCTTCTTTGGTGGAGCAATATCCACCGTGAAGTCAACCTCCATGTCAACTGCGTTCTGAATGGTGCGTGTGTCCTCGGCGCGGAGAAAGGCGGTGGTCTCAAGTAGTGGCAATGCACACGTCGCCTCTATCGTGCATCGAAAACAGTCCAAATTTGAGCAAAACTGATCAACGGCGTCGCCGACAAGCCGTCGCATTCCAGAGAATAGGCGAGCACTGTATTCTTCCTTAACAGAAACCTCCGTCACGGAGTCAGTTGTCATGTTCATGTCGTTGAGAGCTGGCGACTTGTCGGTGGAGCCAAAGCGGCCAATATTGGATTCAATCGATGCACTTCTTTTTCCTTTGTTGGATGCCTTGCCTTGGGACTTTCCTCCCCCTCCCCCTCCTATTGCTGCGGCATTGCCGCCACCGCCGCCAGCGACCTTGCGTCCCCCTCCTGCAGCAGCGGCGGCCCCAGTAATACCACCACTACCGCTACCCAACACGCCAGTTGGGAAGCGCAAACCGTTTTGCGGCACGCGGGGATCGCGCACTCCAAGGATGAGCAAGATGCTGTCGTCCAACTCTCCCGTCTGCCGAGCCAGCGCCGAGAATGCGACCATCCCAGCGACACGTTGCAAGAGAAGATCAAGCGGTTCATCTTCCTGCTCACTCACAATCGCTGCACGCAGAAGAATGTTAAAACCTTCCCGCAGCGTGTTACGAGATACAGCGTCATGCAACATGCAAAGATCACCCTGTATTGTTTGCACCGATCCATCCCATTCCTCATGGTGGAGTGGGCTTTCCAGTGCCGACATCGTTCGAGCAAGATTTTGATGTAGAGCCGTTAGCCGCCCGTAGACGGCAATATTGAATGGGATACGCATAGCGGTATACGTTGAGTCGTGCCATAACTTGCGCCACCTTGCAATCAGCGCATCTTGAGCCTCTTTCGCGGCCTTGGCAGCATCCAAACAATCCTGAGTTGCCTTTGCAATTTCAGCCGCCTCGTACACATGCGGGTGCGCTGCCAAGGCATTGATTAACTCACGCTGTGTATCAGCCACGGCCTTGGCCTCGAGTGCAGCCGCGACAGGGCGTGAGATTGTCTCAACTGATGGCCCACCATCTTGTATAAAGGCACGCAGCTCCAGAATAACGCGAGAGGAAGCAGCGGGGACCATAAGCAGTTCGTAATACCGTAGGAAGCAACCAGGGAATGCTGCTCGTACAGAAAAGGAAAATGTCTTTTCCTCATCTGGCAGAATAACGCCATCCAGCTGGGCGGACAAAAAAAAAAAGGATTTGGATTGCGCCGACTTCTTCGCCAGGGAGCGAAGAGAGACGTTCAGTTGGTGTGGCTTTCTTTCCCCTTTTTGATTGGACCATACCGAGGACTGCGGAGTCCCCTTCGTGTAGATGTCATTCTCCCCGCTCGTTGCCGACACTGGCACCTCCTCCTTTTCTTTCGAACTCTCCAACGAGAAGAACCCGGCCTTTTCTTCATAAATCGTTTCATCGCGGCCTTTCTTCTCTTCTTCCTCCTCCTTCTTCTCCACCTCACTGTCAACCTTTTCATTGCCAATTTTGCCATCCAGGGCGGTGGCCGGTTGAAACGGTGCCCAACTGTAGTATACCGTCGTCGTGCCGTTGTTATGAATCTTCACTGTACCATGGGCAAGTTCCCCTGGCCGTGCAAAAAAGAGGACACGTGATGTGGAAATCTCCAAAGACGGAGCCCCCGCAACAGTTTCCTCCGTGGACACGGTGAAGTTGACATCTTTGCTCTCCCCCTTACTGTCTGTTTCCTCCACACCGTGAGAGCAGCTCTTCTCTTGTCCATTCTGCTCTTTTTGCAGCACTTGCTGTTGTTTCCCTTTGGGTGACGGTGGCGGCACGTGCGCGACAGCCGGCAGAGATTTCCTCGCCGCCGCAACCTTATCCTCCGGCTTGGACGTCCATGGGGGTGGCTGGCCACACACCTCCAAATAGGCCCGCGGTAACAATAAGTGGGGCATATTCCGTTCAATCAGCGGGTAATATTGCTTAAACCTCTCTTTGTAGTAGCTCGAGTCACGGAAGGAGACTGGGAATGCACCCGTGGATGGCCGCTGCAACTCCCTGCTTGTCGCCTCATTCAGAATTTGCTCTTCTGGGAAGACGACGCGGGTATTTGTCAGGTGCTCCACATCCAGACGCCGTTTGTCCGTTAGCTTCCCGTACAACGCGTATGGAAAGTTCGTTTGTCCCGCTTTGACATATCGAATGGCCCCGTTATCTTCGGTGGTACGCAGCGTACTTTCCCACGTGTAATACCCTGAAAAGACGTGAGATGGGGTCGCGTTGTTTACCACCGCAACCTCTTCCTCACGCACACGAGCCCGGTAAGCCCCTTGTGACATGTTCATGCAGGCTCCACGTATCTGGCCGTTGTTGCCGACGCGGCGGCGGATCTTCTCCTGCACAGCGGCCCATATGCGTTTTTGTTTCTCCCATGTTTCTAACGCCTTTTCCTGAAGATCGCGTTGATCGTACAAATCAGAGGTAACGGTATTCCGCTGAGAATCTCCTGCAGGCACCCTCGCGAACTGAGACATTCTCTACCACTTTGTTTCTTACTACAGAAACGAAAAAAAAAAGAAACAGCAGCAGCAGGAATAGAAGAAAAAGGATAATGATCGCTGAATCGCAGAATTTAAAAGTGGGTCCGCAAAAAAAAAAAAAAAAAAAAAAAAACGCGTGTTGTGTGACATCTATACATGCATGTATATACAACAGCATCTAAGTGAATATATAATTGGAAACAAACATTAAGAGGAAGATGCCACCACTCCATTCTTTTTTTTTTTCTTTTTCTTTTTCTTCGTCCTTTCGAAAACTCTCTCACTTTATTTTCACGTCTCCTTCTCGCCTTTTTGTTTTCTTGTCTTTTCACTGGCTCTCTATTGTGGTGTTCCCTGGCGACGACACACTCGCACCGACGCAATGCCCAACAGCCTCGTAAAGATCCAATATGTTGCCAGAATGAACCGCACGTTCACTCTCTGCAATGACCTGAAGCACAGGCCGCGATCGTGCCATGTGATGTTGAATAAACCGAAGAAACATATGGATCGACGGATACACATGCAAGTAGAGGTCATTCAGTACACATCTTCGATGCAGTGCTCTTGTGGGGCACACCTGAAGCTGCTGACCGAGATTCCTCGTGTGTTCCTCCACCGCCTCCAGCGCCTCCGCCAGCTCAGCCACAATGTTGTCATATGAGACAAAGAACAAAACGACATCGGATCGCCGCACCTCTTCTACACCCCAACGCCGCGTGGATTCCACCTTTTCCGGTGGAGCCCACGGATTCGGGGCTTTCCCCCCACGGTTCACAGAATGCGCTGAGGCCGAACGACACGTCGCAGCACCGTGAAAGTCCTCCTTCCCAGAGGCGTGCTTGTAGTGGTGTGCCAGCCGCAGAATCACACGAATACTGTCCAGGTAAAACGTGCCTCCCATTTGCTCCGCACGCTGCACCACGCCCAGTTGAATTGACGATGTCACGGTGGTGACGGCGGTGGCAGTAACAGCGTGGTTGTTCTGTGGATTTTGACGCGCACCGTGTAAGTTTGGCATGCGATGCAGACCCGTCGCAGCCCCCAACGGATGCCCCTGCACCATGGAGCCGGATTTCACCGTCCCCCGGGCGTTACCGCGGAACAGGCGAGTCAACGCGTGAAGCATGAAGCTGCGCCACTGTTTCCCAGTGGACAGGGAACGGACACCCTCAGCGTCATTCAACGGCCTCGTCTTCTTCGAGTTCCCACCATTAGTGGCATCCCCTCCATCATCATCATCATCCGTCTCCGCGGAAGACTCTACAAGATTCTTTTCGGGTAGGGAAATATTAATGCCGCGGGGATTTCGGCGCGGCACCATCACGGTGGGATACTCGTCTTCAAAGTACGAATCGTCTACACCGGCAAGGATGGCCCTGACTCGCTTCTGCACCTCCTCCTGCGTCACGGGCGAAAGCCGACAAAAAACCACACGATGTATTGCCGCACGCAACTCCCTATTTGCCAGACCGTAACAAATCCCTAGTGCACAGACAATTTCTGTAAGCATTTGACGCACCATACTGCTTCCATTGGCTCCTTCACGCAACCCCGACGCCGCGTCTCCAATTAACAATGGTTGTTTTTCCTCTTGTTGCTGTTGTCGTCGTGTTTGTGTTAGGGATGTTGTCGCAAGGGATTGCACAAGGGAGAATAGGGCGTTAGGATTCGAAACCAGAAAGGAGCCCACAGTGGCGGGTGAGACAAGAGAGAACCACCTCCAGCAGAGAGCCGCCAATGCCGCATACGTCGCCATGCTTGATGGCCACAACAACATGCTGGAAAGTTGCTCCCCAACCCGTGTCTTGAGAAGCAAATCAGATATAAACCCGACACACTGCGTCGTGTGCTGCTCCATGATTCTAATAAGCCATTGGCAGCCAGTGGCTACAAGTTCCCCCCACTGGCCACAAAGAAGCTCCTCCATCACATGAGGTGTGCCAGAGTATTCCTGTAGAACTGCAAAGGCCGCCGGGTTTCCTGCAAGTCGAACAACAAATTTTAAAAACAAACACAGCGCAGTAACCGTTGCATTGGGGTGAGACACGCCAACTCCAACACGTGCACCCATTCTAATGTAATGTACAACGCCATGATAAGCTCGAGATGCCACAAGCACCTCGGCCGCACCATCCACGGTGCCCAGGGCGAGGAAAATGTTAGCTACATCACAGGCCTGCGTTGGGGTAGCCTGAGGGAGGCAAGACAGGATTGCGTGGAGAAGTTTAGGATGAGTGAGTGCCGCAGCCGCGGTTGTTGTGGACAAACTTACCATCATCATAAGGAGTTCCAATGCACCGCCTATAATGGAGCTTCGGGTCTCTGTCAGTGTGGTATTACGTCCTTTTCTCATTTTCTTCCCAGAATCAACTCGATTCAATTCCATCACGACATCCCCCACTCCCTCAGTGTCGCCATCCTCAAGTGCGACCGAGAGCGTTACCCCCAGTGCGTGAAGGGCATTGTGCTCCACAGTCAGGAAGTCATGCACCAGGACAGCAGCCGCCTTTTTGCCCCATACCGTGATGAGTGAACCAACAATAGCCTGCATCGCCCCGAGGGCTATCACCTGCGTCCGCTCACTTGGAATGGGCGCCACAGCAAAGGCCAAAATATACGGCAGCACACCCTCTACATCAGACAAGATGGTATTCTTATTTTCTGGCAGGGACTCCAGCACTTTTAGCAGGTCACGTTCCGCGGAGATGGGTATGGCACCGAGTTGAAGATGTTGCTGTAAAAGGCTCCATTGAGCCTGCAGTGCTAGCACCAGCGGCGTCGGGCGTGCTGCGGAAGAAGGGGAAGAAGAAGATGATGATGAAAAAAACGGCGACGGACGTTGGTGCTTTGGGTCTGATAAAGTCATCCTGCTGGTGGGATGGTAATTCCTCTGCCGCCGCTTAGCGGGTGACAATCTTCCCACATGTGCCATTGCGGTCCCTAATGACACCCCGCCGCCGTGCCGCTATCGCCTTTTCCTATCGGAAACGT
>NW_001849454.1:105184-120720 GCF_000209065.1 Trypanosoma cruzi
CTATCGGAAACGTTGAATTGGCCCACGCAAATGTCACTTTTCCCCTCCTGTGAAACGAGCAGGCACGCCTTGCAATTCACCCACTTTTCCCCTTCCTTTATTGCCTCTATATATATATATGTGTGTATGTGTGTTTCCCCCCTGACACGTCCCGCAGCCAGCGAGGGTGTGTGGTGTCGCCTCTCAACACCCCTCACGGATTCTTCTCCCCCTCCCCCCACTGCGCGCTGCCGTAGTGACCGTGAAAAGACAGCAGAAAAAAAAAAAAGGGAGATGAGTCATCCATGCAGCAGAAACAGCAAAAAACAGGAATAAGAAGGGCACGCGGGCACATGAGGCCCAACAAACAAACAAACAAAAAAAAAAAAGACTCACACATTTTGTCTGAGAGATGATGCAGAACGAGAGATATTTAAAAAAAAAAACACCAACAGCAGTAGCCGTACTAAGGGTTACTAGTAATAATAGTACACAAGGATGCCGTGTTCCTCATCATCTATTTTCCCACCAGACTTTCATCATGGCATGAAGCACAGTGTCACGCCGCTTCATTTCAACAACAACAAAAAAAAAGAAAAAAAAAAACCGGTTTCTTATTTTTATTTTTTTTTTTTCCAAATCAAACAAACAACACCAACAAAATTCTACTCGCATCCATCATTTGATATAATTGTGAATGTGCAAGTGCAACCCATCCTTGAGCATTCATTGCCACGTTTTGTTTTTTTTGTTTGTTTGTTTTGATTTTCATCCTCTTTCCCCCCTAACCCTCAATTTTCATTTCCCTCGTTTTTTTGTTTTTTTGTTGTTGTTTTTTATTATTATTCGGAGCATGTACACTCGTAACCACAACGCATCATTATTAGCGTAAAAATATTTTAAAAAGCGGCTGTGCGTGGGAAGAGAAAAGGCAAATAGGAGAGAAAAGACAAAAGGCCTTACCGATTCCTTAACAAAATAAAAAGGCCCCGTGAAGAAGAGAGAGAAACGCACAGTGAGAGGGTGGGAGACAAAACAATGAAGCAATTGTTTCACTCACGTAGCATAAAACTCACTGAGGCACCAAAGAGACATTGTATTTCTATGCATGTGCCTTTAGAAGGCTCACATCTTTGTCTCCCAACGTCCATTCTTTGGATGCTAAAACAGCGCCTTCCCGCAGAAACGGCGACACTGATTGATAACGGCGGCAGCCTGCCCTGTCGTTTTTCCCATAATCATCATCATCATCAGCAGAATCGTCGTTGGTGGTGTTGTGTACACGGCCGTTTGCGTCTGAGACAAACCGGAGTTGCTCTTGTTTCCGCCCCTCCTTACCAAACAAACGCATGAGGTAAAGAGACACCCACAGCACAGCCGAGAGAACAATGTAAAAGATGGCCGCATTTCGGCAGCAGGCCGCCTTCTCGTCTAAAGACCACCCCTCTTTTGCCGAAAGGACCTCAAAGGTCCAGTTCCCGTGCTGCATGAAGGCTGCAAATGTAAATAATATGATCCCCGCCGTGAGAGTGAAGGGGGCACAACAGCCAAGAATGGCCGTAGACGTCATTTATCACACATACAAAGCCGCCTTTCTGTTGTTGTTGTTGTTTTCTAATTTCTATATGTGTATATATTTTTTCCCGGCTTTTCCCGTATTCTCGAGCTTGCGAGTGTCGCTAATCTCCGGAACAAAAAGGCGGTATAGAATCGGATTCTCGCATGCAGGTACGTTTTACTTTCACTCACACACAGACACACAGAGAGAGAAAGATACAAAAATGAAAATAAAAATCAAAGACTCGCCGCGACATGGTTATGCGCAAGACCCTACGGTTTCCTCTCCTTCAAATTTCGCCCCAATAACACTCCACGAACATACGGCGGTGAGAAGGACGACGACGACGACGTTACTCGGGGTACTTCCTTAACAGCAACCCCTGGCAACAGTTGCAGCATCAATGAATCCGAATTTTCGCGTTCATTACCAACGACCTCACGCACTGGGCTAGAAGAGGCGGTGCCCGTCATCAGCGATAGACTGCTACCAACTTCACAGGAAGCATCGCCGGTTGTTGGTCGCTGGGGCGGTGCTCCAGTCTTTATTTCCGTTAACGGCTTTTTTCCCTTCACGTACAATGGCAGTCGTCCTACGGGGACTTCTGCCTTGGCCTCCAATGGCGCTGAGGTACCCTTCCGTGCGCTCGCCTCCAGCTGTTGCTGTTCTCGTCGTATTTCTTTGGAAACAAGAGCAAGGTTGACTCTGCGAAGCGGCTGAGCGGAAAAAAAATTGAAGCTCCCTTCAATGTGTGGTGTAAGCAGCTTCGTGAGGGCACATCCAAGGGCAAGGCCACGATTTGGCACCCCTGTAAAGCTGACAAGGTCTATAATATTACATGGACACTCCACCACCATCGTCTGCTTCGACGGAATTGGGGCGTCTTTGCCCTTTTTCGGTGTCTCCGTGTGACTCACACCCGCGGTGTGGCAATCCCTCACACCCCTCAGTAGTGGCGAGGGGCGGCGCTTACTACCGAGAGGGATGACGTCTAGAAAACGTCGCACAACAAGGCCGGAGCCCAGCAGTTCGCAGCCAACGGCATCAGGTGGTGGTGCCGAAGTGGGCAAGGCGCTATCACGGTTGAGCAAAACTATACCTTGAATGAGCATGAGCTTACGCGGCTCTGCCGTCTGTGGTAATAGTGGTGTTTTTAAGGCACCAGCACCACCATCCTGGGAGTTCCTTCTAGACACGTCACCTCCTCCATATTTCACTTCTTCCCCGCCCGCGGAGGTGAGCATCTCCTCCGTACGCTGCAGCACATCCGCAACTGAACAAAACGGGAACGAACCACATGGCGCGGTTGCTAATGCCGTTGGTTCCGCATCCGCCCTAATGTGCCGTTTAACGGTGGCATCGATGGCAGTCGGTTCGCCACGTGTGGGCGGAAGCAACTCGATTATGTCATCCCTCACGGCATAAAGAGAAAACCACAAAGATGTGGACGGATTAGGCAATGCGCACCACTTCTGATGAAGAAAAGAACTCAACGCCAGCCGGATGACGTCAATGCGTGCTTTGGGAGGCTTAAAGGCACTCTCCACCCTCCCCAATGTGCCCGCGCCCTCCACCGAGCCATCTGTAACTTTGCTGCTGCTGCTGCTGCCAATTTGGACTGGAGCACCAAGCGGGTAGGGTAATGCGTGGTCGGTAAGCAAGATAGAAGGATCCATGTCCACAAAAATCACCACCGCCTCTTCTCTTGTCATAAGATGCAAGCCAAGGTCCATTGCGCGCCAAGAACTCCCTCTGTTTCTCTCCCACACACACACACTCACGCAGAAATAACTCCTTCTTTTTACTTCCTTTTGTTTTTATCTTATATGTATCTATATACGTATAGATGTGCGTGAACACTCTCTTCAGGCGCTCTTTAAATTAGAGCAAGCGGACTGTCCGGTCCACTACCCCCCAGATGAGAGGCGTTTCTTCCCTTCAGGGCCGCAAGAAGAATAAAGAATGAGGGCAAAAATAAAAATAAAAAGGAGTGGCGGCGATGCCAAACGTCATACGTCTTTGGCAATGTTTTATCTGTCAGGCTCAATTCATATCATGTGCCAAAACACGCATGCGCACAATTGACTCTCCCATCCCAAAACTTTCAATTGCAGAGAAGAAAAATCTTATTTTTTGTTGTTGTTGTTCCTTCTTTTATTAATCGTGAACACTTTTTGCTCTTGTTAAAACCTTCGCCGCAAATTACTTTCCGTCCCATACACAAACAAACACGGAGAAAGAGTGAGGGAGTGAGAGAGAGGCCCCGCCTCCTTTGCCCGGACAGGCAGCGTTCACACCCCTCCCCGAACACGGAATACAACAAATAAAGCAGCAGGGAATGTCGCAACGACTCCTTCGTCTCCTTTTTTCTTTTTTTCTTGTCTCTCTCTCCCTCTCTCCCTCCTTACATTAACCGCCGGAGGGCCGCGTTATGCATCAACTCCGATGAAGACAACACTACGGTGCCTTCGTGCCCCTCCTTGTCCGAGAGCTGACGCTGACCGCGCAGCAAACGGACGTCGTCGGCAAATTCAGCCTCCTCGCGCCGACGTTTCTTGAGTTGACTCTGCGTTCTCTTCCGCTCCCCCTTCTCCTCCTCCCTCTCTTCCTCGTTCTTGTCACGGCGGCCCGCTCGCCGGACTTTTGCCCGCCGCTGTTGCGCAATCTTGGAGGTGCGCATGGTCTGCTTTGACCGTACTTTGTCCGAGCTGTCCTTCTTGTCCCACTTCTGCATCTTCCGCTCCTTCAGCTTCTCCTTCCTAGACTTTAGCTCCCGCGTCGCTGGACGCTCCCAGTAGCCAATATCCTCGTCCACCTCATCGTCATTGCCCACCTGCAGTCCAGTCGGGGCGGCGTCGGCAAGAGACTTGTCCGCCCGACGTTGCTTCTTTTCGCGAATAGCCCTCGCCTTTCGATTAAGGCGTATATTTTCATTATACTCTGCAAGCCGCGCCTCGTTGACACCAGGGACCTGAATGTCAAGGGAAATGGTGTCGGGCGGCAGTTTGTCTAGCAGCGTTGACACGACACGCTCCTTCCGGTGCCTCTCCGTCTCGTGTGGATTGGCGTAGAAAAAGTCCGGATTCGCGTCCCCGGCGCCAGGGATGAGCATCGACTGAAAGCCACGGGAGTGACCGATGCCCAACACATCCTCAAATGGGCAGAATCGCACCTGCTGGGCAATATTACCATAGCCAAGTCCAAACTTCATATACGGTGCCGTTGGCTTGGCACTGGAAAAGATGCCTTTCCACAACTGCACATTTGTGCCACCCCCCATAGCGACGAGGCCGGAACTAGAGATGTCGATGGTGTTGAAGGTGTACGTCACGGCGTACTCCTCCAGGGCACGCAGTGTGCGACAGTCCCACACCTTAAATTTGTGATCCCCACCAAGTGTCACAAAAAATCGGCCATTTGGATGAAATCGGATGTCGTCAATGACGCCCTTGTGACCCTTGAGTTGCACAAGTGGGTCTAACACAACTGGAGACCAAAACTTCACCACACCACGCAAATCACAGCTCGCTATCACCCCATTGCTCGGATTGACATCCATGCAGGAGGTAGGGTCTCGCACCACAGAGGGCACCTTTGCACCCAGCTCTTGCCCTGTGCTGATGTCCATGTATTGCATAACACTGAAACGAGTAGAGGCTGCGCAAAGAAGCAAGTGCCGTGGCAGATACGCCAGTCGGTCCATGTTTGCCATTTTAGAAAGAATATGCATCTCCGACCCTTCCTTGGTGTACATGTAAACATATTTCTTTTGCGCCAGCGCCGTCATAGTGTGATCAACGAGGAACTTGGCATCATCGACCCGATCCTTCAGCTGCACCTCGCCGTTGAGCGCAAAATCCTTCCAGCGAATATTTGCTACGTGTCCCCGCATCCCTGCGAGAAGAAGATGAGTGCCATTTAAGGAGAAGTCCACCTTGTACGGGCCTAACTTATCCAGCAGCAGCTCATACTTCTTCTCTTGTGTTTGAAGGTCTACAGCAGCCACAATGTCGTCCTGCGTGACGCGGTCGGCGACCTCGCGGTCGTCAAGCACCAGCCCCGTGTCTGTCTTTTCCAATTTTGTAAAAAGATTTACACGTGCAACACGCCTCGGGGCATGACGCTGCAACTGTTCGCGTTTGCGAGCCTCTGCATTTTGAAGCGCATTGTTGTCCGTCACCCAGCGACCGCGCAGCTGCCGCTTCTCCTCGTCCAACTTTTCCGCATTTAACTCTGCTCTGCGTTGCCGCACAATCTCCCGCGTCTCCTTCGACACCGCCGCACCCGCAACCATCCCTGCTCCGCTATCCTCTCCTTATTGTTTCCCCTCTTATTGGTGAGAAGACACCCTGTTTAAAACAAATTAGAACCGCCTTCCTCTCGTGTCCGCCCCTCCCCTTTCGCCGGCGGGCCACTCGACACCGCAGGGGTGGGACACAAAAGGAGAAAAAACAAATAACGAATGAAAGAGAAGAAAGTCAAGCAAAAAAAAAAAAAAAAAAACATGGGCAAAAAACATGGCCTCCAAAAAAGAGAGGGAAACACCACAATGACAACAGACAGGGAAGGACAGAAATTGTGTGTGTGTGTGTGTATTGGAATGGGTTAGAAAAAAAAAAAAAAGCGTGAGAGAGAAAGCGAGCGAGCGAGAGGAAACAAGAACAGGATCCACATGCCGTACGGAAGAGAACGATACCTCTAAAAAAAAAGAAAAAGAAAAAAAAAGACACACAAAAAGAAAAAATACAAAACAAAAAAAAAAAATTTTGCTCTTCCACTGTTTTCACATCGGCTGCATGCAACGCTGCTTCACCCCTCTATTCACCCTATTCCCTCCCTCATTCTCTCATACTTCTCTCTCTGCGTCTATTTTTTTTTTTTTTTTTCAATCCCGTTTCATTTTTCTGTACCCTTGTGCTTGTTTATCTGTTCAGTGTACTCAAGGGTATGCTTAACCACGCTCGAACGTCATTTTACTTCCTTATTTTTTTTTTTTTTCCTTCTTCTTCTTCTTCTTCTCGCATTGTACTTCCATTCTCCTGCTCTTCGCGTCGCCGGGAGACTGTGAGGAAGAAAACTTTCACCCGCTTGCTCATTTCCACTCACTCCTCACCCCTCCTGGTAGATAGCAAACAACATAAGTGTACATGTATTTGTATGTGTGTGTGTGTGTGTGTATCACTGCACCCTGTGCAGATACAATTCTCAGAATGTACCAACCTCAACGAAGCTGCAAAACGACTATGATTGTCATCCCTAATGCCAAAGACTTCAATCAGCTGCCAGCATGTTTTCAAGCTGCTCCAATATCGCACGGGACTGTTCCCAGTAACGCCTCTGCAGTGCCTCTAGCTGCCCGTCACCGCCCACCGCTACTGCTGCTACTCCAGCCGCTTGACCACGTGACAATGGCGTGTCTTTTTTCATCGGCGTAGCCCTTCTGGAAGGGGAAGAGAAATGGAGTTGGGTTAGGCCCGGCGCGCATTTCTTCCCCCCAAAAGAAGGAGCATGAGCTATGCGAGCTGTTTCTGAAACTCGATTGCCCCTTGACGGATCTCCCACCGCAGAAACGCCATGGTTCCTTCCGTGTCGTGCTGAGACGCTGCATGCCGGCGCTCCAGCAACTGCGGCGGCAAGCTTTCTTTGTGACGATGATGACATGGGCGGTGGTGGCGGTGGTGGTGGAACAGACCGCGTGCCTTTCCGGGGCTTCGCGGCGGGCCGCACAACATCTCCTTCTGTTGATCGATGATGCGAGTGGTTGCAGCGATACATGAGAGAGCGCTTCAGCGTCTCCAGCATATCAATTGCATCCTCAGCGTCGAGGCGTTCGAAAAGATGAGAAGGTCCGCGGGGTCGGGTATGTTGTCGCATGGAACGACCTCGGCGATTGGTTGCGGACGCCGCCAACGGTACGGAAGTTACAGCAGCTCCTCTTGTCGGGTGACTTTTTTGTCTGGACGAATGGGGAACATGACTATTGCCATTTGTCCCGTTAGCAGCGTGAGGGTTCCGATGGTTCCTGCTGCTTCGAGGCGGTTGTGTTGAAAGGAATCTCTTCGGGGAGCCCATACGACCTGCGCAACGTGGACGGCCCTCACCATCTGAAAGGGCGTCCCTCTCCCCCTCCTCGTAACCATAGCGCATTCTCCTCGCTGCCGTTTCCCACCCGCTAATACCGCCATGCAGATCTTCCACTTGTTGCTGTTGTTGTTGTTGCCCTGTGAAGAGCATCTGTCGTCGCCTCTCATCTGACATCAGTGGCGGAGCAGCACTATTCGCTTTGTGATGCTCCTGAGACAAAGCATGGGCCTCGGTCTGGCGCTGCACATCAGGTAAAAGCTGCTTGTACATCGTCAGTTCCCGTCGCGTTTCTATAAGTTCTAATTCTAGCTGTCTGTTCAATGCAGCCAGGTGTAGCAACATTTGCTCCAGCACCTGTACGCGACCAGGGGAGTCCATCTTCACGGAAACACCCTTGTCACCCTCTCTACCGTGCTGGTTTTGTCCCTCCGCGTGCATCGCTGGCAAATCCTGCAGCACTCGCTGTTTGGGGTCCGTCCCCTTCCCAGTTGGAACGGCGCCACCAACCGCCGGCAGTTCCTTCTCCCGCTCCTGCTCCCCGTTCCGCCGTTCGTTGGCCCTAGTCTTTGCCAGAGGAGACACACCCTCGTGCGACTGAGATGTCACCAATTCGGACTGGAAATAACTACTAATGGCCGCCGCGTCGGCGTCTTGTGACGCTTTCACCTCCCGTTGCGTTTGACTTCTTTGAGACCCCGTCGGTCCAGCAGCCGGCATCTCCGTTGATCTTCCAACGCCCTCACGGGGGCCGGCACGTTCCATAAATTTATTGGCAATGGCAGCCCCGCGGCACGTCGGCCGTGTGTCTGCTGTGGGCGCTGCTAATGCTGCGGCTTTCTTCCGCATGAGAGCGAGCACGGCCACAAAACAAAAAAACAAAAAAAGAGGGGAAACTTCAACAAGGCAGAGAGCAAAAGGCAAGTTGCGAAGCACGTAAGGGGATGGGAGTGGATGACATACATACGCGTAATTCCACACCTCTTGCTTCCGTCATTTCTTCCATTTTTAGATGAAACTCACAGCTAAAAATGAAAAGCAAAGGACTCGCTCTTGCCCTTCAACATCTCACAATTCAGTGGATGGGGCCAAAACGCACACATACGCCATTCATCCTCCCCATCTTCTTCCCCAAACTTTCTCTCACTTCATTTCACACTCAGTGGTCAATTTTTCGAAAACCCTCTTGCAAGTCCTCACGCATTCGGATGAACTGCACCTTCTCCTCGTTGCTCATGAGTCGTAGCAGTCCCGTCTCTCTTATGCTTTTAATGTGGCCCCATGGCATCAGCAGCAGACTCGCTGTTTCCTTTAGCAGGCGAAACAGCACTTCAACCACAGCTCCACCGAGCCCTGGTGTGCGAATAACCGGACCCATCGCCTCCATGTACGCGGTAACATCCTGTTTATAAATTAATGCTCCCCGATCGGTGACAGTAAATGCCTTCAGGTGCGTCACAATGCCCCGATAAAGGCACACACCAACCGTACGCACAAAGGAAGAAGGTCCTCCATCACCGTACAATAGTTGTTGCATGTTCATCGTTCGGGCTCGTGCCCGCACGGCATTGAACACGTCATTGGAGACGTTACCAGCTGTTGAGCCACTCCGCTGTTTTGAACCTGTCGTATATAGACTTGCCACCGAAGAGGAATCCAGCTTTGCGCCCGTAGCCATCCCAAAGGCATGTTGTCGCTGAGGCACTTGACCGTTGGAAAGTCGAATAAACTCCTTTGCCTCATCAAACTGCCTTGTAATGTAAAGGCAGAAAAGGGTACAGGCACGCGTACACGGCTGCGCAAGCATTTCCCCTTCCGCCCCCTTTGCCACCTTCGGCTTGTAGTCATTGCGGTTCTGATAGTGGACCAGGATGGATAAGGAGCGAACAATGATGGCGTTGGCGCACAGATTCAACAACGTCTCAGCACGCTCATCCAAGGCCTCATATGCCGATTCCTTTGCCTCCTCTATCGCGGACTCCAGACGAGGGTCACTTTGCAGGAGAGGCATGCAACTCGATGTGATAGCATCATTCAAAATCATCAGCGAGGACTGCACAAAAAGCAACATGCGTAAACCACACTGTTGAGACTCTAATTTGGTGGGCCGCAGTAACTCCTCCTCGCTTTCAGGCTTCATACGCCAGTGCTCACGATCGGCGCGTAACGATTCCACCATTTTGCGTACCTCTTCATCCATATAATTGCCCATGTTCTCCAGCGACTCCCTAATGAGGTCAAGAACACACACCGTGACGTCTTTTGGTGGTGCATAAATGCGTGTTCGTGCCACCACCTCCGTGAGGCACTCAACAAGCTCCTTTGTCTTCTTCATGTGCGCCTCCCGCAGGTCAAACACCTCATCTGGAAGGGAATGCAGGTCTCGGGTGTACTGTTCCTCTAACATCGTGTGGTAACGCTTCAGCAGCGCAAGTTCTGCCTTCTGCTCCACAAAGGCAGCACGGCCTGTAAAGATGGAGTCGACATATTTATTGAGAAAGTCCACCTCCCCCTTTTCAAAGGTGTTGCGCAGCTCTTTAACGTAATCTTGAAAAAAGCTGAACACTCTGGCCTGCATGGTGTGCGAGTAAGTCATGGCGTCTGCAACACGCGCTGACGCCCGCCGTTTAGACCGTGGGGAAAGACGTGACTCCGCCTCCACCATGTCTCGCTCAAAGAATTCCACGAGCTTCAGCTGCTGGGTAACAAACGGCTTCACCACCCCCTCCGTCACCTGTGCAAGCAACTGCTGTCGTGCAGTGTTTGTCGTGCCAAAAATTGTCTCCACGACAATGACGTCACGACGAGCGCGAGAAATGAGAAAGTCAAAAGTGCGTTGCAAGTCCGGCTCCGTTGTGCGGCGGTAGTGCTGCATGGCGGAGAGCGGTGCAGATGTCGTTGTCTCGCCACTGAGTGGTGGTTGCGGAGGGAGTGGTTTTGGCGAATATTCGCTAAAAAGAGTTATGCCCATCCGATTGATAGTACGTGAGTAAAAGGCAAAGAGCAGCGCGTCGTGTGAGTCCGTGATGCTGGTGTAAAGCCGTGAGACAAGTTCCAGCGTCTTGAGGATGGCACGGCCGTACGGCTGGTGCACTGCAGTGGCCGGGTGCTCCTTGTATAGTTCATTGAAGCAATCAACAAGGTGGAATATATCGGCCATCAGCTCCTGCCGCACCCACTCAACGTACAGTTGAATGTTGGAGGTGTTCCTGACTACGCTGTTCAACTCGCGGCAAAGATGTGTCAGCCGCTGACACCACTCCACCTGTGCCTCCGTGCAGCTGCGCATAACAAAGATCCGATCGAGGCCAGCCGCCACAGCAGCTGTTTCAATACGATGCATCCTTTCCCTACTACCAACACCACCGCCACCACCGCTTTTTGTTGCTGTTGTTGTTGTTGTTGCCGTCCATACTGAGGCCTCGACGCTATCTTGAGCCATGGTCCCAACACGACGCCTCAGTTGCCGTGGGCCGCCTTGTTTAAGTATTCCCCGCGGCCTATCGGCATCCGCCCAGCTGCTGCCGCTGTAGCTGCCGTCATTTCTGCCGCCACCATTCGGTGCATCCCCGGTGCCAGGGTGGAGTTCAGCGCCATCCTTCCGGTTGGGATTATTCCTGTCATCCACATCCTCCTGGCCGCCACTTTCACCCTCCTCACTTCTTGCTGCGGCCCCATCCTCCCCTCCGCCACCACTGTCTCCACCTCCCGTCCCTCCACCAACACCACCTCCTGCACCTCCGCTACTTCCTCCAAAGTACATGGGATCCGCCGGTGACACAAGCCCCACCTCCCACTGCGAAGTCACGTTTCCCCGTTGTTCTGCACGTGCCTTTGACAAGTTTTTCAGCAGGGCATTCAACTCTGAATGATTCATTTGTGTGAACATCTTGAAATGCTTCAGAAGCTGTGAGACGGAGCGACCACGCATCATCCTTGCGTTGGACTGCGACAAGTGCTGCTCAATCCCCGCTGTCGCTGCCAATGCGTTGCATACTCGGTTCTCGTATTCATGCAATCTCGCCGTGGTGGCTTCTAATCCCAGACGAATTGTTGCCAGCTGCCGCTTCTCACGTATTTCAACACGCCGACATCGAACCTCTTTGCTCTGTAAGGAGCGTTCCTCCTCCTCCTGCACCATCTCGATCTCGGCAAGGGCGCTTTCTAAAGTTGTGGTCAGGTGGCTGGCAATGGCCACGTGGTCCTCTTCAGCGGCCACGGCTGCTGCATCCTCATGAAACAACCGTGTGCCGTCGAGAACACTGTTCTGCAGACCGTCACTGTCACCACTCTCTGTGAATTGTTGCCACGGCCTTCCTGCTCCCCCTGCAGCAGCACCTGTTGTTGCTGTCGTTGATTTTGCGGCTGGCGATGCGTCTTTCCTCCGGGAAAGAAGGATGGGGAGAAGCACACGGTTGGTGATACTATTGACAAATGCCGGCGCGGAAAATTGAACGGAGCTAAAAACCATACGATCCAGTCTTGGGCGTTGCTGCGTTGGCGATGATGTCGGTGACGGCGGGTCTGCATTTCTCTGCCTACCCGTGCTAGCATTCACACCGCTGTTTACATCATCCAACCTGTCAACGCCACCACCGCCACCACTGCCGCTGGTAGCCGCTAACGATGGGGGGAACGCTTGCAAAGTTTTCCTCGCCGTGCCTGCCCCGCGCCGGACCACAATTTTCTTCTGAACAGGCGATGCCCGTGTGTCTCCCGCACCCCCCGGCATGTCCCCTTCAATTTGGCCCCTCGCTGTTCAGCCCAAAGGCCCCAAATCTTTTTTACTTCTTTTTGCTAACACGAAAGGGGGAGATGCGTCGTTCCTTCCTCCTCCCCTCATGTGATGAACGGGAGGGCCAAAACACACGCACACGCACACACACACACAGAGAGAGAGAAAAAGAAAAATAATAATAATAATAAAGACGCAAAAAAAAGTATAGAAGATGGCGGTGGTGCAAGCAGCGGAAAAAACGCACACACGAAGAAAAGATAATAATAATAATAACAAGCGCAAAAAAAAAAAAAATCTATAAAAAAAGGAAGAGAGAGAAAGGGGAAAAAAAAGAAAAAAAGGGGGATTGGAGCCCAATAACGCACATGAATACGGAGAGACAGACAGACGCACACACACACACACACACACATACACACAGACATATGTGATTCAAGAAACGCACAGTTAACATTCTCTTCTCTTCTCCACTCCATTTTTTCTCTTAGGGTCAGTCTGTTGCGCTTTGCGCTAAATCCCCCATTTTTTTCTTTTTTTTTTTTTCTTTTTCTTCTTTTGTTTTCCTTCTTCTTTTTCTTTTTCTTTTTTTTACTGTGTGTGTGTGTGTGTGTATTTGTATTCATCATCTCTCGTGGGTATTCTATTTTACCGCCTCGCCCCGTATTGCCTCCCCCACCATTCCCCAGTAACGCCTGCCCGTGGTGGGAGCGTGTCGTTCTATTTCCCTCCATGGCACTCTGCGACCATCGCCAGCCCGTTCATCCCACGTCACTTTGCTCGCTTGATACATTTCCTTCTTTCCGTTCCAACACAAACGACGTCCTCCTCCTCTCACGCATCACTCATTCAAAAGTGAAGTGGGAGGGAACGATCAATAGACAGCAGACGCACAAAAGCCACAGCCATGAAGACACAGACACACACATAAACACGTGCATAGATAAAGAATCAAAAAAAAAAAAATGGAAAAAATTGACAAAAATGGACAAAAAAAAAAACTATCTCTCTCTCTCCTGTTCTCTTGCTTTAAGCATACATGTATAATGTTCTTTTATGCCTTTTTCTTACTGTTTTTCTCTGAACTGTTACCAGTGTTGCCGCCACCATCCCCTGTTGGCCTGTTGCTCATCCTCGTGCTGTGACGTGCGGCCTCACTGACATGTGCGGGGGATTTGTCTTTAGGACCCGCATTCGCAGCCGTTGTTGTTGCTGTGGTGCTGCCGCCGCTGCTGGAAGTCTGTGGCGCCCCTTTTCTCGATTGGTTCCGCGCATGCCTTTTACCCCCGCCACCCCCTTCCCGCGCCATCAGCGAGTAGGGTAACTTCACCCAGTAGTAAATGAAAGTGAGCAGAATTGCCACCGTTGATATGATCAGTGTGACGGCAATGATGCCGTTATAGAACGTTCCCAAACTTCCTTCAGCTGTCGCCAACGTCAAGAGTGCCTTTAGGAAACGTTCCTGCAACCCCGCCCAGTCCTTCTCCTTGAGAAGCCCGAAGTACTGCTGCAGAGAGTTAAAAAGACCGTCGACAGTCAGACCGTATGTATAGTGCAGAAAGAAAAGTTGCACCCACACGCGCCAAACAAGTTGCGGTAATAGGACCGCTGAAAGGAAAAATGGGGCAAAGATGATCAGAAGAACAAACACCGAGAAAACTGTCATCCAGGGCACAAGGGCAAGGGTGATGAACCTCGTGTACATGAGCGCAAGCTCCGCCAACTCCCGCAGGCCACCGTTCTCATCCCCAAACGTTACTTTATTTCTTCGTTGTTGAATTTCATTGTAGGCTTGCTGCGACTTTGCACTAAACACTTCAACAAAATCATAAAAGGAGGACACTGCAGACTCATACTCTGCCAGATTAAATAACACCACCCCACGTAGCGTCTCGCCGTAGAGTCGCAGGTGTAATGCGACTTTTTCCAGTGCATGAATTGTCTGTCGAAACCACGACTCGGCGTTGGGGTCTGTTCCCCGCAGTGCATCCACCTCCAGAATACACTCGAGTGGCAGTTTGCCGTGCGAATTCAATACCGCCGCGTCAAACTTCTGCGCTGCTGCTGAGGCGGACTCAAATTTGGACCATGCGGCACGGACACGCTCCTGAGTGTCTTCTTTTGGTTCCCGCTGGCCGCCCTTCTCCTCCTCGACAATGCTGCGTGCCTCGTTCAATTCTGCACGCGCCCTCGTCTCGGAGGCAGCAACCTCCGCACGCTGTTTTACGGTCTGCACCAAGTATGCCTTCACGCCCTTTGCGCAACGTCCGCTGCTTGACGCCACGGGATGCCTCAAAACTTTTTCCGCCGAAACGACAGTCGTGGTTTCCAAAGCGATGAATGCAAAAAGCACCACCGCAAGCAGCTGCATCCTCCTCCCTCTCCTCGTGCGGTTTACACTGCCGTTGGGGGAAATAATGCTGGTGCGCATTCCTTATTTTTATTTTTATTTTGTTTTTTATCTACTTAAATGCAAGTTAACTCTTCTTATAGAATATTCTGAAAAAAAAAAAAAAGAAAAAAAAAAAAGGAGGGAAAAAAGTAGGAGGCGGCGTGCATTATGTTGGGTTACTTCCTCTCAGTCTCTGTCTGTGTGACTGTCGGGGCTGAAGAGAGCCCGGCACAAAAAAAAAAAAAACACATTACAAGCACAGAAGGAAGAAATAATGAAAAACGGCCGTTGGAAAAAGACTCACGGCACCCATTAATCATCGACGCACCGCGGCTGTCGTGAACTTCTTCTCTGAGCTGGTGATAGTCTTCCCGCTCCTACCGGCTCGGTACGCGGCGTCAATGATGGGCAACAAATCCTCCGCCTCAATAAAAAAGTTGATCTTGTTATTGTTACCCGTGCCCACGTCGACGCGAATGTGTGTGTTGCGGAAAAAGAACATCACAGCAAAGGGCTCCCGGTCGTGGCCCAGTTCGTACATCACATTAAACTCCGGCACCTCCTCTGTCGACACGGCGTACATGACACAGTACTTGCGCACCTTGGGGGCAAGGGCGCTAAGCACCTCGTCCATCTGCCGCGTGGCGGTGAAGTGCACCATCGGCCCCCCACCGCTGGGATCGCCTCCAGCCGACAGCGGCTGCGGTGGCGAATCGTAATGGCTGAAGCGAATCAACACAAGTTTTTCTCCCTCCAGGACAATGTGGCGGTCAACGTCCCCACGCGAGTGC
>NW_001849454.1:120820-126021 GCF_000209065.1 Trypanosoma cruzi
AAAAGGAAACATATATATATATATATATTTGCAAGAGAAAGACGGAAAAATAAAGGAAGAATTGGAAAAAAGTAGAAACAAAATAAGAAGGGAAGTTAGCATACATAAGGCTGTAATGATGTTCATGCATGTACACTACAAACTCACACTGTCTCTCCCTCTCTCACCCTTTCGGTGCGTTTGTGTGGTAGTTGAAAGGGAGCATTGATCATGGGATAGCAACACGCACACAAACACAGGCACAGACAGCAAGGCAAAAATAAAAATAAAATAATAATAATAATAATAATAAAACAGAAAATCGTGATGGAGATGTTGCAAGAAACACCTCACACACACAGAGAGAGAAAAAAAAAAAAAGATAAAAAAATATAAAAAAGACAAAATTTAAACAAGAATGCTTTCCATTCTCCACATACTTTTCCACCCATTCATCCCTCGTCATGCCGGGGAGAGACATAAAGACAACATCTACATCGGGCAAATAAACCGCCTCACCACACGTCGTGACACGCGGACGCCCCGTCTCGGGGATGGCAAGTAAGTCACAAATTTCCTCCACATTTGCTGCCCCGCGTTCCGCATTGCGGCATCCCACTAGTGTCACATGTGATGCCCCGCACGGTGGATGGAGCTCCAGGCAAGACGAGTCACGTTGGCAGCACTGAGGAAAACAACTCCAACAAACGCCATTTATTCCGCCATACCGATATTTTTTGCGTGTTTTTTTTTTTTTATATCTTTTTGTTTGTTTGTTTTTCTATACTTTTCCCACCCCTCCTTTTTTCCTTAACCCGCTTCTTCCTGCTCCTTGAATGCCCCATGTTTGTGTATTTTTCTTCACTTGTCGCCCTTCCAACCCCAACCCCAACCCCTGTCGTTTCCGTTATAATTCCTTTTCCGCTCTCGTCTCGTCCAAATGACACATAAGTACATGCACACGGCCAATGCTTTGCCCAGAGTTCATCAATTTCAGGATGACATCAGACAACAGCAGCGGTGGAAGTGCCACGGAACACGTGAATTCCAAAGCCCCCTTTTCCCTCTCTTTTCTCTCATTTTGTGTGTGAATGTCTTCCGGCTTTCATGCCTTTTTCGTCGTGTTGCCATCCTCTCCCCTCCCCCGCTCCTCGTCTTTCTTCGTTATTTTCGTGGAGTTCGTCGTGGCCTCAAGCATTGCATCGATCACCACCTGTATCGACCATGAGCGTCTCATGCATTCTGTTGCCTCCTCCGTGTCTGCAAGGAATCGCGACGCCAATCGAGAGGCCCCAGCATGAGGGTTGGGCGAAAGCGCATCCCGCAGGCGACGCCAGGGGAGCTCCGCAAACGTCACCGGCTCATTTACACGCAATTCCTTCTCATGGCGTACAATGCGGTAAAGTTGTTTGCCCTGCACCGCATCATGCGAGGCAACAGTAAGGTGGACACTGCCGTCCTCATCAGACACGGGAATGATGAAATCGTGCAGCGTCACAGAGCCGGTGGTGCCGTACGCTGTGAGGGACTGTTCTGCTGCTCCCACTCCTCCTGATGAGGATGCCGCATCTGCAACATAGATGTATGCCGTGACCTCCTGCGGCCCCGCATCCGTAAAAAGAAGCTCCCCAGAAAACTGCGTTACACAATTCCCCTTCGATTCATCGCGCCTCAGCGCGCGGCCCAATACCGAGCTTGGCATTGCGTAGCGCATGCCGTGCAGAACGGCCGCCACTGCCATCCACCCCCAATTCCCAAGCACACCAAACTGCGAGTCCTCATCATCGCACGTATTGAATTGTGCCCTAGCACAGTGGTCATTACACCCACAGCTGCAGCACACCCGTATCGCTCGAAGCGGCCCAACTGTGTTATTGCCCGGTCCACTGAACATCTCCCACAGACGCCCCATCCGAGTCCCTTGCATCAGCACCGCGTCGTCCGTGAGAAACAGTCGTTGCACGGTGGCAAGCTCCATCCACTTTTGCAACACGTCACCCGATGGGGCGGCAGGGATAGAAGTAAGAATGTGCTTTCGCTGTCGGATGCATCTTCTCACCCACGAATCCCGTTCCTCCAAGGGAACCGTCACATACACGACATCCACCTCATGGCAAACAACCAGCTCTTCATATGTGCATGCCTTGACCTTCTCATCTTCCTGCGACGCCTCACTAACCGGTAAACCGCCTAGCTTTTGTTGTTGTGCAGCCGTGTGCTCCGTTTGTCGCTCGATGGTATCCTCCAAAAAGGCATTAACAAACTTCTCCGCCTCGACCACATCATCCGCTCCCACGGCCACTAACAAAAGTCCTGCCCGATTTATGACCCGCAGCGCACGTCGCGCCGCATTTGACACCCCCAAAATCCCCACGCGTAAAGTGTTGTTGTGGGATGAAACCGATTGATTGCTCATCATGTTCTTTTTCTTTTTTCTTCTTTACGCTCGCTATATTGTGTGTAAGACCCTTTCTCTCTCTCTCTCTCTCTGTGTGTGTGTATGTGTTTGTCTGTCCTTCTCACCTCGTAACTCGTGCAGAAAGTGTGTCCCCTTGGATGTGTTGGGGTCAAAGAAAACCCAAACAACAGTGAAAATAACAGAGAATAACAACAAGTAATGTCCACACACACACACACACACACACGCATACACAAAAATATGTGGCTGGTCGTCGAGTGCCACGGGCGATCCTGTGAAATAATCCAAGGAGCATTTGTCCCGGGGCGGTGGATACCCAAAAAAAAAAAAAAAAAAGAATACATTCTTTATATTTGATTCCTGTTTCCTAAAAGAAAAAAAAAAGAAAAAAAAGAAGGGGATAGTTGCAAATAACACCTTCACAACTACTACCGCCAATAATAATTAACTTCAAAAGAAAGAAAAAAAAAAAGGTCTATGAAATACCGCCAATTCCACCCCTCCCGCAATAAACGGCATCATCCACCAACAACAAATATGCATAGATTAATTTTCATGTACGTAAGCAAATCCATGCTCTCATTTCTATTATCCCCTTTTATATCTGTATGAAAGAAAAAAATTGAACAATCAAAAAGTCTCTATTGCTCTCTCTCTCTCTTTCTCACTCTCTATCTCTCTCTCTCTCTCTCTCTCTCTCTCCACCTCTATGGTATCTCCTCTCAGCCGCCGCGAGAATAAACATCAACGAGGTGATGGCGGCTGCACTTGCGCAGAAGCGTGAAGAGATGCAACAGTGACTCTAAAAAAAAAAAGTCATTTTTGTTCTGCCTTCTTTGACGAAGTTGCGGATGTTGCCCCTCCCGCATCTGCCGCCTTGTTCAACGCGGCAACGCGCCCAATGCGCTGGTATGAACTCCACCAATCGTTATCCTGCAATTTGCATAATTTATCAATGTCAAAGCTGCTCCACTTGGCCTCGCAAACACCGGGCCTGTATTTCATGGGACACTTCTTACTGGCCTCCACCCACGCATCCAGCAGCTCCTCCATAGCGGGCCGTCTCAACGTTTGGGCGTCACGGAAGTGATAAGCGATGCGGAATGTGTTGATGCCAAGTTTAATCCATGAGCGCCAGTCACCAACGTCCACCTCCCGTGTTCCGGTGCGAAGCCACATCGAGACATTCTCCACCGCCTCTCGCTCAGTCAAAGGCAGTAAAATCGGTGGGATTTTCGAGGCGCCATTCGCAGCCCCGGTGGCATCTTTATCGGCCCCCTCTTCAGGCAGAAGAATCATTCGTGGGGCTTCAAAGTGAAGTAGACGAGAATACGTCCCACTCTCGCGGACACAAGCGGAGTGCAATGCCGCAACAGGGTCGGGTACGACACCATTCGGGAAGCCAATATTCCACTTTTTATCCTCAAAAACAGTAATGGCACTTGTATGATTTTCTTTCATGCAGCGGTGCATCCGCAGCATTCCGTTCTGGCGGTAGATTTGTAAATCCACTTGAGGAATTTTTTTATGAAATCGATAAAGAAACCCGTGAAGTGATTCATAGTCCTCAAAGGCCACATCTTTTAGTTTTGTGTGTACATGAAAGGAAGCCTTCTTGAGGTTTGGTGATTGTAAAACAACCTGAGAAGCATTTTCTCTCCAATTGCTTCAATCTCTCCCATTATCACCGTCATGATATCATCCAAAACCTTCTTTTGGAATGGACGAATCTTTGACATGCTCCAGTGTTCTTGTGGCACAGGGCAGTCAATGTCGAGCACCAAGTCAATGGGTGTCTTCTTCCGACCAAATATGGCGTGCACGGTGCGAATGGTATCAGGCATGGTCGATACTGCATTACTGGCAACAGCAAGCGGCGTGCCGGGCCATGCAAAGAATTGACAGCCACCCTGCGGAAGCCGCCGTGCAAATACCCCATCATCTGGTGTACAAGCTGAAAGCACATCTTCAATACGAAAGGCCTTAATCATCGGCGTTTTCTGCTGCGACGCATCACTCTTCTCGGGTTTGGAGGGAGAAGGCTCGGCAGGGGCGGCAGCCTTCGCTACCACCTTTTCTTCTTTCCTATGCACTGTTTTTGGTTGTTTCTGCATTTCCGCAGCGGGGGCATCGACAGGGGGAGATGCCTCCTTTTCTTCCTCCCTCACTTGGCTGAGAGACTTGGGCGGAGAAGCCGCCTTCAACAATTTCTTCTTTTTCTTCTTCATTTGCTGTCCCTCCGCCTTTGGAGGGTCTGCGTCGGGGCTGGCCTTCCTGACGGTCTCCGCTGGCATCTCCGCCTCACGCAATGGGGTCTCCCCAAAGTCCTTTGTTGCCATGACTTCGGTGTGGACGTGATCACCGACCGTCACTTCTGCCTTTGCCGCCCTCTGCTTCCTCATCCTCTTGGCTATCCTCGCGAGTTTTGTCGCCACGACAGGCTCCGTGTGCGTCCTCTTCGGCATCGCGCCTTCCGCTGCCGCACGCACCGACACTGCCGCCGCCTCTGTATCAGCGGCCGACGCAGACGTCGCCTTCGTCGTTGAAGAAGAAGAGGCGTGCTTCGTGGCGGAGGTCACTGGTGATTTTGCTTTTGCGTCGGCAGCCTCCTTCCTGGCGTTGATGCTCGCAAGCTCCGCAATCAGCCGCTTTGACGCCTGCCGCACGGAAAAAGAGAAGCGAAACATTTCCGCCCCTCCCCTCCTCTTCCCGGCTATTCCTCCTAATTCAACCCGCCCTTCGCGTATTTTGTGTGTCTGTGCGGGAGACGAGGAGGTTAAAAGTACGCAGACGACCCCACTTT
>NW_001849454.1:126121-138191 GCF_000209065.1 Trypanosoma cruzi
GCGCCCTGTCTTTGCTTCCCGTCTTGTCACCTCAACGGCAATCCCACTGACAAAGAGCGCAGGCACGGACACACACACACACACAGTCAGAAAGAAGCATAAAACAAAAACAAGTAAAAAAAAAAAATAAGGTTTGGCCGCGTGGAGAACAGAAACAGTTGGCTACCAGTGATTTTGACAAGGGGGGAAAGAGCAAGTTGATTTACCGCAAAGAACATGACTTTGAGAATCAAAAGAAACAAATCGAACAACAAATAATGTAAAGTAAACACACACACACACACATGGAAAACTGCTAAGCGCCGCTGTTCCTGCCACCCATCAAAGGTTGAAAAACAGAGGGCATAGTAAGTCAATAAGAATCATTGACATCTCTGTCCGGTGGATGTGCAACCTTCGCTAAACAGCGTTACACCTCAAAAGCAATGCAAACAAAGCACAGAAAGGAAAAAAACAGAGTACTTATACAGGCCGCTTTCCTCATCCTGAGGTTATCAATCACAGAAAACAAACTAGACGGAAATGAGAAGTAAATGGAATAAGAGTGGGTTCACCACATCCCCAAACTCTACACCAAGCAAATGTATGTATATATACATCATCCATTAGCCACAGTTGTGGCCCGCTCACTCTACTCGGATTGGATATGTATATATATATATATATATATTAATTAAGAAGTGGCAGACTTTGGGGTCCTACAGCCAAAAGGCCCCGCCGCTGCCCTTCGCAAGTTCCACCCCTTCACAAGTCCTGAAGCGTAAACACACGACCGCGTGATATGCCGCCTGCAGGGTTCTCGGCACACCGCACGTAGGTAGAGGGATGCATGTAATCTGCGAGAGTTCAAAAACTCATATATCCGCCGCAGCTCCCACGTCATGGCTTGTGATTTTGAGCTGCCTTTATTCGCCGCTCCTTGCAGCGAAGTGTTGTCCACCCAAACGTCCATGGTGGGCAACAAGAAGGCGGAAAAAGCCGATAAGGCTAAGCGTACCGCGCGAACCTCCGCCTGCATGATAGGAAAAGGCTCTTCCACTCTCTTCCGGCGATTCTAACGTCACCAGTGTATGGAATGAAAACGGCTCCCCATCCACAGAGCGACACATAAGTGATGATGGCGGCGGATGCCTTTTCCGTGGGCTTGATGATTCGCCTATGATTATTTTCTCGGTGATTTGTCGCAATCTCTCGCCCAAACCAATCGCTGACGGTGGAAGTTTGCCGGGGATTTCTCCTGCACAATCCCCGGTTAACTGCCGATAATCGTCGTCGCACTGCCTTGATGTGAAAGCAGTAGTCACACAAACGCCTGAACAAAAATGGCAGCCGCGTACAAAAACCGTGACGCCACAGCCTCCATTTCCGCGATGTTTAAATACTTCAGCAACGGCATGGCGCATACAGACCGGACAAACTTGTCACTCAGGGACACCGCCTGATGTGAGTGACCAAACCGCACCCCCGGGAAGGTGTACTGCGTGGCGCCCAATTCGCGATCCTCCCCCATCGTGGCGTGACGGCCATCCGCATTACGAAGCACTTGGACTTCCCACAATGTCGCGTCGCTCTTCGACCCTGCAATGCGTATATCATCAATCCATACGTCGACACGGACCAATGGAGGTGCAGCTCGAAGAAAGTGAACCACCGTCGTCACCCCCGCAATTGCCGAAGTAATAATAATCTGGAGAATTTCTGGGCTGGCCTTGTATCCCATTGGGAGCCGTGTGAGCTCCACCAGCGTGCCGTCCTCCACGCGACATCAAAAGAGATGCCGAGTCCCCGCAGCAACAAAGACCGAAAAAAGGATGCTTTTAATTCCACGCAGGAAGCGGCCTCAGTCATCACAGGTGAGAAATAACGGGAAATGTGTAAAAGAGGAACATGAGCCTCGTAAGGGTCGTCTCTCTTCTCGTCGCGTGGCCACGCGATCCATCCTCGTCGTGAACCGGTGGTTTTCTCCTCCACCACAGAAAAGGGCATCATCCATCCGCCACTTGTTATTGAGAAAGAAGCGTCCTCGATTATTCCCGCTTCTTTCATTAATCGCGCTTCAGCGACTGGAATCCTCCGTGAGCCTTAGCGCGCGCTACCGGAGAAGGATAAAGGTAAAGAGGACCGCCCAACGTGCCCACACACTTGCATGAGTCTCTCCAAGGTCGCCGGGCTCAACCGGCTCTGGATCCACTCCAGGTTCAATACGGGCACATTAACTTGTTGCTGTAGCGGAATGGTTCGTTCCTCTTGTGGAGTGGCCAGAGGCGCGTCCTTGGCGTGCGTCTTGTTATTGTAGCAGCATGATACCAAAAATCATGGGAAAACGCTCCTCCGCTCTCAATCAGGGTTCCTGCCCTTGCGCGGTTTCTCCCTTCACATCAATGCGACCGGCGGCAACACCTGGGTCAGCATTGCGGTGTGCCTCCTCAAATATCAAACTGTGCTCTGGGGAAGGTCGAACGGATCGACGTGCACCGCCAACTGCGAGATCACGTGTGGATCCAAATTGTATGTCTCCACGATTGGAGCAGCGTGCCTCAGCGCACCCCGTTTTGTGGAATGCGCCGTGGCGTTCCAAGGAGCCAGAGCTCGCTCCACGTGGGCAGCCGTCAGATTCGTGAGTTTCTCGTTGCGTCGAAGTGTCCTGCATAACTTTATAGTGTCTAACGCGTCCTCCTGCCCTCGTATCCCGACGGACCGCGAGGCGCGGTGGGGATCCGCCCTCGCCGTCCTCGGCGCCACGGACCAATCCAAAATTAAGTTCCCGTCCGGCTCCAGTGTGGAATTGTTGGGGTTAAGGCCGCAATCTCGGGCCAACAGCTCGCCGTTATCCACGCAAGTCGAAAAACAACACGTTGCTTCCGGTCTGTCCGGCTGCGGATAACTTGATTCATCCCTTCCTCTGTCAAGGGGCGCGCCTGCCTCGCCTCTTATCGCGCCGCAAGTTTTTTGTAGCCCCAGAATCGCCACGTCCAGCGGGGTTCAATCCATTTGCAACATGGACCGCAGCATCCTGGCGTGCTGCCGTCGGGTCGATGTCGCCACATCTAATATGGCCGTCAAAAAGGCCGCACAACTCTCCGCGTTGATCGGCCGTTCGTGCGTGCAGCAAAAGCTTGTAAATTGCCCGCTGGGGACATTCTCTGCTTCCACGTTGACGGCGCACACATCTCTCGAACGACCTCGTTTGCTCTCCTCATATAGCCTGTCCAAGGCGGGGATTTCGGTGATTCGTCGTACCATAGTCAAGCGTCGTTGGCGGATAAGCTCCATTGCCCTTCTCGTCGATTGCGCCTGGCAACTCAAAATATCGGATGAAGTGTCGGCGGTACGGTGCGACGTCTTGTGTGCGGATTGGTGGGAGGTGGTGGAATGGATGGGGCTGTTTTCGTCCGCTCTCGTAAGCAGCCGGCAGCCCCTCGCCGTTTTTTAATGGCCGAGTGCGCTGCGAGTAATCCCTACAGGCTGCGCTGCGCACGTTGCGTGTAGATGCGTCGTGTCCATAAATACGACACAACTGACTTCGCGACAATCGTTGTTTTTGTTGGGTTACGCGCCGCTCCACAAGAGGCTGGGTCGCCCTCGCGTGTTCGTCAGCCTCGTGAACGGCCATGTGAAGGCGGGCACGAAGTGTGGAGGGCGGGATATGCTGGGGTCGGTTGTTATCGCGATCTGCGTCCGAAAGGTCTGCGGTAGGGCCCTGCCAAAATCCATGAACTGATCGGTGGGCTCCCGATCTATCTCCAGTGCGCGTCTGCACGACACCAAACCATCGATGGCCATTTGAACCTGAGAGTCCACTTAGTGCAAACAATAACCGTATGCGCATCGGAGGTCGACGAGGACTCCGGAGATGACGTCATTCCATACACACGGGGCCCAAGTGTCAACGTCCAATGCAGGGAAATGCAGTACCTGATCCTCTGCACCGGAGTCATCTTCCAAGGGGAAGGTGCGGGAAGGCAAAGGCATCGAGTGAGGGAGATGTGGTCGCCCAAAATTGCCCTGAGACGTATGGGTGTTGACCCGCCGTCTCTCTCCCGTGAGATTGCGTTGGGGAAACGTGGATGCTGGCACGCCCCCAGCCATCAAACGATGCCGTTGGTGCGGTGTGTGTTTACGCCATCTGGCGGCCCTCTCCGAGAGGTGGACGCCTCGCGTTGACACGGCGTCTCCGCGTCCCGCAAGAAAACCGCTGCCACCGCAATGTGAGATCCGCGTGCCGACAAGTAATTATGCGCCTCTTCCACCTGAGAGTAAAGCTGAGCACTCCGATCCGCAACGTCCGCGACGGCGCTGGCGTATTCGGTGCTCAGTCCCTGCCCTCCAGCAATGATCAGCCCCTGCTGGACCCCCAACTCCCGGGCAGCACACACACGATGGGCAGCAGCACTCGAACCTCGAAAATAGGTACTTGAGGCGCCCGGCGATTCGCAAAGTGCCCCGCAACGGTCGACTCCTCCCAGTGCATGGCGATGTTTCCTGAAACCGAGCGCAAGCCTGTCATTGTTGCGGCGGCGGTTACCACCGCATCCAATGGCCCGTGTTCATCAACGAAGGTGAGCGGCACCCGTACATCGCCTTGCTGGCTTGCCAAGTCCAACATGCGGGCAACAATGTCGCTCCTCCCCGTCGACGTGTAAAAGAAAACACTGCCATTTCCTTCAGTCAGCTTGCACGGATCCCGTGTGACTGTGAAAACTAAAATAATTGCAAATCGTCTGGACGCTAACAGTTCCCTGATTCCCTCAATCGCGGTCAACCAAACATTCACAAAATAGAAAAGGATTGTGAAGAAATATCTCCGTTTTACCAGGAAACATATAAATTAGGGACGCCAGCCTACCTCATGAGCATCCTCCTCACAAGCTCCCAATGAAACAAAGAAATATTTCTGTACTATTCCTTTCTATCGCATGAATTCCTTTAGAAGACCGCGATGGAAGCAACCAAAGGAACCGATAGCGTCAAGATGAATATTTTTATTTATGCCGTACCATCCGCCCCCTCTCTTGATTCCCACCGTCGCGGCGGGGTCTTGCGGCTGGAGAGGCCCAAAGTCTGCCACTTCGTAAGCCATAAAAATAGCTATATCCGAATAGAACGTTCAACATGTCACGAGAGTGGGGTCACCAGAATATATAAATATACACATATATGGAGCAAACAACGAGGGTTTGGCAAACCCACTGCCTCTCAGTTTACTCATTCTCCCTTTCCGTCGTATTTTATTTCCTTCGGAAATTTGGGGATCCGGCCAGCAGCCCAGGCAAATAATTCCTTCCTTTCTCCCTCCTGTTTGCGTGTGTGCCACAGGCACGGTTTGATTCAAGTGGCATTGGCGCCTCCACGCAACCACATCCTTCCGTTGCCGCATTTGCGGGGCAAATGAGTTTGGGCATCCAGAGCACACACACACACGCACACGGCCGCAACGAGGGGGACGGGGCGCATCCAAGTCCACGGCGCAGTCCTTCACTTCTCTCCGCCCCGACGGAATAGCACTGCGCCTCACAGCGGGTCGTGGCGGGTGGCATCCCACACTCACAATTGGGGCACGGCGCACAACATCCGCTCCCTCCAAGTGCACTCAGCAGGCCGGCGCCCATTCACCCTCGTGCCATCGCACAGAGGGGTGCACAAACAATCGTCGTCGCGGACCATCGGTGCCTCTAGCAGAAAAGAAAAAGAAGAAGAAATGGGGGCGTGTCAGCAGCACAGCCAGCAGAGGGACTATAAAATGGACACGGAGACACACAGTAACAGTGGGCACGGCACGGACGGAAAAGAGACTGTAGTGATTTACCGAAACAAAAAAAAAAAAGTTTAAAAGCAAAAAAGAAACCAAAAAACAAAAACATTTGATTCGGCAGATATGTCATTTCATGTGCCACGCAGCACAATACAACCGTGTTTTTGAGTTTATACATACTGCCCGCACACACACAAATAAAAAAGGAATTGTACTCTCCCACCAGCCCACACAACATCCCTCACATTCCATGCGGCATCCGGCCTGCTCCTCCACTCCTCCTTTCGTGCAGTCCGTGGGACGCACAGCAACGAGACCGGCACCGCGTGTGGACAAAAAAGCAAACAAAAGAGGGGGAAGCACGTCACTCGTGACGGTTTTTAGCAAGCGACCATTTGGGGGAAAACACACAAATAGGAATGCTGATTATTTCAACAGAGCACCAGCAAAAAAAAAAAAAAAAAACAGAAAAGAAAAAAACCATAAAAAAGAAAAAAAAAAAAAGAAAAAAAAAGAAAGTATCCTTGACAAATTTGAGTGAGTGATGCTGGGAGCTGCACAGTTGTTGTTCCACGAAAAGCCGCCATTCCACTCCTCCCTCACACCTCAGCAGAGAGCCGCAGTGCCCCACAGCCCCAGAAGCAGCAGCAACAGCACCCGAGACACACACCCGTGCACGGTGCTCTCAGCAATTAGAGCCATGCCCGACAAGTCGAACTGCCCGTGCTCAAGCAAAACGTCATGTTCCGAGAGCGATGTTGCGTTGGACTCCGATGGGATCTTGGTCTCCCCAGGCGTTGTGCTTGTATTACCCGGTGCGGCATCATCGCCATCCAACAATTCATCATGGCCTTGAGCAGTTTCCGGGTCTGTGCTGGGCTCATGGGCGGCTGTGGCACCGTCCACGGGCGTCACCTCAGTGCTGTGGGATGAGTCGGGGCCGCTGCTCGCACCCACAGCAGTGTGGGGATTTGTGTCCTTCCTCTCCTCGGGGTCAACGGTTTGTTCGTCGCTGGTGAGCGGGGCGGAATGGAATGACGACTCTTCCACGTCCTCTGAAGCATCAGATAGAGTGCTGTGCTGCGGCCAATCTTCAGTGGTTTTCCTCTGCGGAGTGGCGACAATCGCCTCTTCAGCCTGCTCCGTCATCGGCTGAAACACGCTGAGAGACGAGTGCTCCTGTTCACTTTCAAAGTGATCCTCGCCGGAAGACACATCGGTTTCACGTGCTTTTTGAGGACTGTCTTCTCCCGCTGTTGGAGAGAATGAGGACGCCGAGCCAACACTGCCGGATGCCACATCTTCCACTTTCCCCTCGGCGGCTGAGGTGGACGAGCCAGCGGGGTCGGTAGAAGGTGCCTGCCCGGAACCTGCTGAATACTTTTCATTTTTTGATTTTTCCGGTGATAAGTCCTGTTTTTGTGGTGATGGTGTGGCGTCTTTTTCAGAGGGTTGACTCAAATGACTGTTTTGAGGCGCACCTTTTGGGGCCGACACCTCCGCCTCTGGAGCAGCGGCCACGTTCCTCTTCATTAGTGGGTTGAGCTCATTATCTTTCAATAAGCGGTTGTACAGCAGGACGTTGCTCACCGTCACATGAACGTTGCCCGAGTTGCTCTTGCCGTCCCCACCAATGTAAAAGTGCGAGATGCTGTGGGACTCCAACAGTTTTTTTAACCTGTCATAAAAGCTCTTATAGTCCTCGTAATCCTCAACTTCATAATCTTCGGTGTCGCATATACTCTCTCCATCCACGTACACAAACAGCCCATTATTATAATCCATTTGCAGTACCACATGATATTTCGTGTTTGCTTCCCATCCGGCATTCTCATACGCCGAGGAATTCCGAAGACCGTCACTGAATGTTACCTTCCACTTTTTGTCGTGGGTGTACGACAGACCAAAAAGCACCGTGCCTTGTGCATCGTTCATCCTCACACCCATCAAAGGAATGGGGCTGCTGCCTGTCTCCGGAGCCTTATCGATGGACACCGTCGCCACAAGAGTAAACCTAGAGTTCGCAAAGTGGTACGGCACATTCTGCCCCATGTCGCCAACAGGCCACACCGCCCCTGCTCCGGGTCCTTTGAACGTCAATTCACCATCAGGAGTACATTCCACTTCCCCGTGAACGGTTGCATTCACGCAGAGGTACTCGTCTGCCCACGTGCTCTTAGTTGACTTGTTGGATAAGTGGCCAACCAGCCCTTTAGTGAGGTCACCATCATCACAGTCACGTCGTTCATTTGCATCCTTTTCATTCCCGCAGCCGTACTCCTTCGCAATTTGCGCGTCCTTCTCCTTCCATGCAGCCAACACCTTCTTCATGTCCTCCAACTTCTCCGTCAAGTCCACAAAAGCAATGTTGTACTTACCGTCCTCTGCAGCAGCAACCTCGTAAGAGCAGTACAGTTTCTTCTCTTCTTTCTCTTCTTCCTCTTCCAATGACGGCACTTCGACCGTGGCGTACAGCAGAGTGCTGGCGGCGACATTCTCATTCTCAGCGGATATCGGTCCAACATCATGAATTCACTGCATGTCCGTCAGCCACAAGTGAAGTCGACCCGTTTCTTTTTTTCCCTCCTCCCCGGAATATACCGGCTGGCTGACGAGGATGACTTTCTGTTCATCGATCGTCGTGCTAACGAAGCCACCCTGCACGCCGTGCCCTGTACGTTTCAGTGAGTTGCCCCACACGCGTGAAAGAGTGTCGTATTCCTCCGTCCACCGATTCCCCATGGTGCTTGACACGTAAACCCTGCGGCTGCCGTCCTCACACGACGTCATCATGAGAAGACTTTTATCCTTCCATTCAAGAACCGCAGGCTGGATGCATCCCTCATCACTCGTACCATTTGAAAACTCCCAGCCATAAGTAAAATCTTTGGCAAGGATAACCAACGAAACGTTCTTTCCATCATTGGTCAAGGCTTGAATAGGCAGCACGTAACGACTCTCGTCCTCCATCCTAATGCCTGCCCCGCCACCACCCAGGAATTGTTTGAAGCGTTTGGGGTTGGTGCTGTAATCCTTTAAAACGCCCTGAAAATTCGTGGTGCTTGGACTTCCCCACTTAAACTCCTTCTTTTCCTCATCGTCATCGTCATGCGGAATCAAACCACCTGCTATCCTGGGCGCCCAATATCCATCACCAGTCACCTCCGTCAATGGAGTCGTTGACGTGCCATAACCCCCGACAAGAGCATTTGTTTCATCATTATTACCATCCACAAAGGTTGTTGGGCTCAACAGGCGGTCAATTTTCACGTCGTAATGATCAAACACAATGGCAGTTCCGTTTGTCCACTCCCCTCCATTGCTTTTCATCGACTTTGCAGCAAGACTGACACACGATTTTTTATCCGTGGTGTTTGTGTAATGCGCTTCAACAGTGGCCACAACAACACCATTCACATAAACAAGAGAAGGTGCACGGAACGAGTGAAACGCCTGTACCAAATTTTCAGTCTCTGGATCATTAAACGAATCCCCTCCTTTAAAGATGATTCCGTTCCTTGGGTTACTCGCCTCAGCGGATGCAGCACCACTGGTGCCGCATAACGCGACGAGGAGAAGCAGCACCGCAGAATGGAAGAGATGCCGGGACATGTTAGGCCTCTGATGCCCACTCTCTCTCCTTCCTTCCTTCCTCCTTTCGCTGGATCCGGTCACGCGAGTACGGTTGTGTGCGCGGGGTGCCTTCACAGCAGCAACGCTTGAGAGTATATTAATACGTGTGTGTGTGGGCGGTGTGTGTGTGTACTGTTGTTGTTCCTTTCACAGCCCTCAGAGTGCACAGTAGCGGTTCGCGCTTGTTTTACTTCCTTTTTTTGTGTGTGAAGGAAATGGAAAAAGTCATGGAGGAGAAACACAGCGAGTTGCAAGGGAAACCAGTGCGCACCGGCAGCAGCCACCCACCATGGACGAGGAGAAGAGACCCACCGCCTCCAGAACATTCTCACGGCCAACGGGATGCGGCCACATCCCCGCAGCCAACACACAACGCACCCGGAGCGAGCACCCACCCCGCCAGCCACACGTTGAAGTGGGTCCTCACCCATCCACCAGTCACGCGGCGCCAAAATTTGCACAGCCATCCCGCATTCAATGGAATGCTCTGCCTCACTCATTGTCGTTACACGGAGTGCGCTATTGCTCCAAAAGAAGTTATATTTCGTCCATCCCTTAAATATGTTTCCGTTTGTGATGGGCCCTACAACAAAACAAAAGTAAAAATAAAATGGAAAACGCAGCAATACTGTGGCACCGCTAGCCACAATGATTCTACCACAAGAGAGCAATTCTCCGATTGTGCCTCGTATGCGCACACAATTAAAATAATATATGAAAATCACCCAATGTTCCTCACCAAAAAAACAAAACCAACCCCACTCCCTCCCTAGTTTATTCCGTCACTGTTATGTTCGATAGCGTTGGACATTCTTGGCATCTGTGTGCCTCAATGCCACCTGGTGCTGGTGCACCTGCACCGCATGGAAACAAAAGCATCCAAATATATGAAAATACCCCAATATTTTTTTTCACCAGATATCAAACTATCCCTTTCATTCCCCAGTTTGTCTCGTTTTCCTATTTTTTGTTTTTTCCTCACTTCTGAGAAGCTTCGCCTCTTCTGAAAACTCCAGATGGTATTGACGCTTGGTACTGGTGTACGTTTTTTTTTCCAGAAACTCAGACTTTCTTGGTTCTCCTCCTCGCTCACTAAATTGGAATTGACGACATCACGTCTCTGCCAGCCACTCGTCAGCACAATGCCTGCGTGCTGCACGTAAATAAACTCCCACGACATGTCTCGGGCAAAGTCCTCCCACCCATCAAAATACGCCGTCGGATACTCAGTGAACCGCCTCACAGTGCTGGCGTTCCTGTGATGTCGACACGCCGTAGTTATCCGCAGCCCAACCAGCAAAAATTCTTCTAACCACCGGTCCTTTACATCCATCTTCTTAGGTCCGCGTTGCAATGGAAACAATCCAAACGGCTCGGTGGGATGTCCTCCGGGGTCACCCTCAGCACGGTGTTCAGTGGTTTTTGGGGTGCTGGCGACCTCAGCTCCTTGAGTTCCTCTGCTATTTTAATGAAAAAGGCCTCATTCCTGGATGCGTCAAAGGCATGTTTCTCCACAAATACAGACACAAAAGAGCATTCATACTCTTCGTTACTGAAGACCACAAAACTCATTGATGGGGATTATCTTTTCCACAAAGGAAAATACTCGACGGCCAAGGTGACGAGATAATAAGTCGGTCCTAAAATCCTCGGTACCGAGGTTTCCTCTTTTTCGTTTAACACACATGAGTTTTTGAAACGGATTCTCGGTAAACCATGCCGTAATTGCTTCACGTGTAACGCACACTACATCATCCCGAGATTTTATCGATCTCAAGACACGATCAAGTTCATCATAGCGTTTACTGAAGTCTTTCGCATCAAAGATGTAACGCAGAATCGGCCCCAGAAAAATCATTTGTTCGGAGACCATCCACCAGTATTTCTCTTGCCCCTGTGGAGTCCAATCGCGCTTCATCCATGCACACATCGCCTTCACATCCATCTCTTCGGGGCAATTCATGATGATTAGGTGGGAAACTCGTTGACGCAGAAATTCATTAATGTTCCTTACCTTTGGAGATGCCAGCACAATCGTGCCCCATCCGGTGGGGGGCGCAAAAATTATCGGCAGCTGTGCCTCATTCGTTGGCACGTCGTAGATTATATACCCTTTCATCCCACGCTCCGACAAACTCGACACAACACTCTCGGATGCTTCACTACCCACGTATTTTGTCACCGTCTTGGTGGTTTTGTCAAAGACGTGGGCCTCATCCTCTCCAAAACAGTGGACAACCACTTGGATTTTCTTGGCATCGCAGTGCAGCAGCTGGTAGAGAAGGTACGAACCGGCATTCATCGACTTCCCGATCCCGGGCGTTCCAATCAAGATACGCTGCCTAAGCGTGGGGCCGTACCAACCGTAAGTGCCAGACAAGCCTTTTAGATCGTCCTTGACGATCCGCCACGCTCGCTCCACCTCACAGTTCACATAACAGTCAACAATGGGTTTATTCTCCCTCCACGAGTACGGCCATCCCTTGTCCGAAGTGAGCACCATCAGCCTGGGACGTGGCGGGCTGAACTGCTCCACACCGTCATCCTTTTCGAAATTAGACCTTCCTTCTTGTACGTCCATGACTGCGGTGGTTTTCCCTCATGTATCTCCATTCGGTCCTCAAAAATCTTATCGTCATAAAACCCCAAGACATGGCCCCACTTCGCACCGTACACAGACTCATA
>NW_001849455.1:0-6576 GCF_000209065.1 Trypanosoma cruzi
CCCCCCCCCCAACGTTTGGAAGAACTGCCCGACCCCAGACGCAGCACGGGCACCGAGGACCGCCCACTGAACCCTGCAATTCACATGGCTCAGCGCCGGGAGAACCATCCCACGCACGTGGGTTGGTGACGGCATTGCGATTGCGGCGGCCTTTTTCGGGGGCGGGGTGGGGCGCCCCCTCGAGCATGCGGCGCCCGCTCCTCTGATGATTTTGTTTCCAGAGGCCAAGGCGCCCGTTTCATCAATACCTGTTCCTTGGGGCGGAGATTCGGCCGCACCAATTCTGACGGGAGGGGGTCTAGGGCCATTCCGATCCCGCGGCGTCTTTTAATTTTTGGCGGTTGGGACGCTATGCGAAGCTTTTTGCAACTTCATGGGGAAGGGTTCGGTGATGCGTTGGGTGCCGTTCTTTGCGCGGGTGACCGCGATTGGCGGGTTTGCCGGGGCTCAGCCCCATGGTGCGCGTAAAGTCCCTGCGCCGCCCCGGGCTCTCTTTCGGACCGCGAGCGGCACACAGGCCGGGAGGGTCGCAGTGTAACCCGGAAAGAAGGCCACGCCCTTCACGACTTGTTCCCCCAAGTGCCGAGATTACTTTTTTTTTTGTATTTCCTTGTTGCGTTTGCATGTTATCCATGTCATCCATGTTTCCTTTTTTTTTTTTTTTTTTCGTGTTAGGAATTTTTAAACGGGTTATTGGCGGGAATTTTTTGTGTGTCAATTTTTTTCTCTTTCTGTATGTGTTTGCGGCTTCTTGTGGCAACTTAAAAAAACAAAACGGATACACTGGGAAAGGGGATGGGCGCACTGGGAAGGAGAGAGAGAAAGGCGCACCCCTCCTTTATTCTCTCTATATACTTTGCGTGAGTGGTTGCTTGCTTTGGGTTTCAAGGGGCGGAAAGTGACAGCGCATTATTGACACACAACTGCCTGGTGGAGTGCATTTTGTCTCTTCTTTCTTCTTCACTCTTTCTTCTGCGAAGCCGTTTGAAGGTTTGTAGTGGCATTTTTAGTAGTTCTTTTTTGCTTTGGGTTGATTAGCGTTTTTTGTTTTTTTTTTTCTGGCCGCCAGATTCATGACAGGACGGAAGGGAATGGGGGAAAATAGGTCTGTTGCGCTACCTCTTCCGCCTCGGATTGACCCGTCGGAAGAACATTACCCTTTCTGCATTGTATGGACACCCATTCCTGTTCTTTCATGGATTTTTCCTTTTATTGGGCATGTAGGAATTTGCGACTCTGCTGGACGTATTCATGACTTTGAGGGTCCGTATCATATTGGCGTGGATAAAATGCTTTTTGGCAACCCGGCAAAATATTGGAATATTTCTAGAATGTATGTTCCAACGTTTTACTGTCCTCAGGGCGAGAACCCGCGAACGACGGAGGAGACGTGTCGACGGGAAGTGGAGGAATACGACGCCGCAGTGGAACGCGTTACGAAGCATTTTAGGAAAACCCAGTTGTACAACCTTTTTACAAATAACTGCCACTCTTATGTGGCCTGCGTGCTGAGGGACCATCCTCTCACCGCCGCGGGCTCGTTTAGTGTGTTTCAAGTCGCCTGGGGGCTTCTCATCCACGGTCGTTATGTGTCCGCCGGTCGTTTTTTTAGGGCACACTTTCCCTTTTTCCTTTTGGTGGTCGCAGTCGTTCTTTTTTGTGCGACACTTACTTGAAAAGGGTTCGTTGAGATACTCCTTCTTTTTGGTTTTGTTCCCAGAGGCCTGTGAAGGGAATGTGCGACGGGACGGAGCCATTTGGATGACGGCATGTCTTGTTGAATTGCCCGGATTCTTTACCCATGGCTTGATTATTGTTTCCAGCGATGGTACTGCATTGGGGTGCAGCGAGTGCAACTTGTTTTTGTTCGGTTTTTTTTTTTTTTCTGTCGTCCCGCTTACCCCCCGCTACTGCTACCACTAGTGGTCGTAGCGGCGCCCCCCGCACAGGGGAGGGGCCCGGCTGTTGCGGGACCCCGATGGCTGTCACTTTTTGAGGTTGCGACGAGAGCCCGGTCGTCGTGGATTGATTTGTGAACGAATTTTTTTATTGGCCTACGTGGGCGTTGGATAGAGCGTTTCCGATGTGTGGGGATGTTGGGTGTACGGGGCCAAACTGTTTGTACTCTTCATTGCCACGCCCTCCCTATTTGAGGCAGGGGGGAAGAGCAATGACTCATACAAGCGCTGGCTCGACGGTATTTATTTGAGAGATTGGGCATCTCTCCGTATATTGTGCTTTTTTTTTTTTTCTGAGTTGTCTGTGGGCGCGTTCCCATTTTCTACTCTTTGGGGAGGTGTGTTTGTGTGTTGTAATGAACTTCCGTGTAGTTGAGGTCGCGGAGCGCCCCCGCAGACGTCGAGGAAAGCAGGATAGGCTCGGAGAAGGGGCGAGAACAATGAAGTGGGTCCGGGCGTGGGGGGAACGACGTCATTCCGTGCAATGGCTTATCGTCCGGCGCTTTTCTCGGTTCATGGAGGAGGCCCGCGACCTCTGACCGGCGGCGCGGTTAACGCAGCGGTTGCTGAGGCCTTCAAAAAAACACCGAGGAAATGTTTAGAGTCGTGCTGGGCTTCCCAAAACCATTGCCGCCCCCCCAACAGTTTGGAAGAACTGCCCGACCCCAGACGCAGCACGGGCACCGAGGACCGCCCACTGAACCCTGCAATTCGCATGGCTCGGCGCCAGGAGAACCATCCCACGCACGTGGGTTGGTGGCGGCATTGCTATTGCGGCGGCCTTTGTCGGAGGCGGGGTGGGGCGCCCCCCCTCGAGCTGCTCCTCTGATGATTGTGTTTCCAGAGGCCAAGGCGCCCGCTTCATCAATATCCGTTCCTTGAGGCGGAGATTCGGCCGCACCAATTCTGACGAGAGGGGGGTCTAGGGTCATTCAGATCCCGCGGCGTCTTTTTATTTTGGGCGGTCGGGGCGCTATGCAAAACTTTTTGCGACTTCATGGGGAAAGGTTCGGTGGTGCGTTAGGTGCCGTTCTTTGCGCGGGCGACCGCGATGGGCGGGTTTGCTGGGGCTCAGCCCCGTGGTGCGCGTGAAGTCCCTGCGCCGCTCTGGGCTCTCTTTCGCACCGCGAGCGGCACACAGGCCGGGAGGGTCGCAGCGTAACCCGGAAAGAAGGCCACGCCCGTCACGACCTGTTCCCCCAATTGCCGGGATTACTTTTTTCTTTTTTGTATTTCCTTGTCGCGTTTGCGTGTTATCCATGTTCCCTTTTTTTTTTGCGTGTTAGGAAATTTTAAACGGGTTATTGGCGGGAATTTTTTGTGTGTCAAATTTTTTTTTTTTCTGTATGTGTTTGTGGCTTCTTGTGGCGGCTTAAAAAAACAAAACGCGGATACACTGGGAAAGGGGATGGGTACATTGGGAAGAAGAGAGAGAGAGAGAGAAGGGCGCACCCCTCCTTTATTCTCTCTATATACTTTGCGCGGGTGGTTGCCTGCTTTGGGTTTCAAGAGGCGGAAAGTGGCAGCGCATTATTGACACACAACAGCCTGGTGGAGTGCATTTTGTCTCTTCTTTCTTCTTCACTCTTTCTTCTGCGAAGCCGTTTGAAGGTTTGTAGTGGCATTTTTAGTAGTTCTTTTTTGCTTTGGATTGATTAGCGTTTTTTTTTTTTTTAGCCGCCAGGTTCATGACAGGACGGAAGGGAATGGGGGAAAATAGGTCTGTTGCGCTACCTCTTCCGCCTCGGATTGACCCGTCGGAAGAACACTACCCTTTCTGCATTGTATGGACACCCATTCCTGTTCTTTCATGGATTTTTCCTTTTATTGGGCATGTAGGAATTTGCGACTCTGCTGGACGTATTCATGACTTTGAGGGTCCGTATCATATTGGCGTGGACAAAATGCTTTTTGGCAACCCGGTGAAATATTGGAATATTTCTAGAATGTATGTTCCAACGTTTTACCGTTCTCAGGGCGAGAACCCGCGAACGACGGAGGAGACGTGTCGACGGGAAGTGGAGGAATACGACGCCGCAGTGGAACGCGTTACGAAGCATTTTAGGAAAACTCAGTTGTACAACTTTTTTACAAATAACTGCCACTCTTATGTGGCCTGCGTGCTGAGGGATCATCCTCTCACCGCCGCGGGTTCGTTTAGTGTGTTTCGGGTCGCCTGGGGGCTTCTCATCCACGGTCGTTATGTGTCCGCCGGTCGTTTTTTTAGGGCACACCTTCCCTTTTTCCTTTTGATGGTTGCAGTCGTTCTTCTTTGTGTGATGCTTACTTGAAAGGGTTCGTCGAGAGACGCCCTCTTTTTGGTGTTGTTCCCAGAGGCCTGTGTAGGGAATGTGCGACGGGACGGAGCCATTTGGATGATGGCATGTCTTGTTGAATTGCCCGGATTCTTTATCCATGGCTTGATTATTTTTTCCAGCGATGGTACTGCATTGGGGTGCGGCGAGTGCAACCTGTTTTTTTTTTTTTCTTTCTTTTCTGTCGCCCCGCTTACCCCCCGCTACTGCTACCACTAGTGGCCGTAGCGGCGCCTCATGCCTTTCCTTCGTCCTTTTCCGCGTTGTGGGAAAGCAAAAAAGGGAAAACAAGGCACCGGAGAGCAGCATTACTGTTTCGAGAGGCCGTGTTTTTGATGAGAAAGTGGGGAGGAAAGACGCAGAGCGCGCAGCCGCTTCCCGCACGGAAGCCGGTCACAGGTTAAAAAAACATTGTAAGGACAGCGCTTGTTTTCTCTGTACCACAAAATTTTCTGCAGGGAAGAGGCGGAAGCAGCAACAAAGTAACGCGATGGCCGTTGCTGCCGATTTTCGGGCCCATTCAAATACCCCCGCTCCTCGACCAGTTGTGCGCGTCAGTTTTTACTTATTAGAAAATTATTATTACTTTGTTCCTAAATGCCACCCCGCGCCGCTGCCCCACTGCCGCCACTCTCCCTGACGAAACAAAAGCAAAGGGATGGATTCAGCTGGGCGCTCCCTCTTTTTTCCTCCCCTCCCTTCTGTTTGCGTCCTCGTCTTTTGCTCTCGCTCCTTTAGTTTTTCCCATGCGCCGGTCGGAACCTGAGGTTGCCAATAATAGGGGGCGCGGAAGAGGAGAATGAAGATTGAACGGGATGGGGGCGGGCTCGCCAAGTGCTCGATGAGCGTTTACACCAATTAAGCGCATGCTTATGTATGCGCGTTATGCTGGCCACCATCGTGACGTGATCACTCCGTCCGAATTAGACATGTGTATATGTGTGAGCGTGTGTGTTCACAACTGTCACTGTAAAGGTCTTTCGGTTGGAGGACCCCAAAGGCCTGCCACCTCGCAATTTGGGAAAACGAAAAGAGGGTTACTAAAATGTCAAAAATAATTAAAAAACGTCCAGACGCCATTGGCTCCCTGATTCATTCAACCGCAGTCCTCCAAAATTTCAGGATATGTGATGAAATAATCGTAGAGAAATATATTCATCATGTCAGAAAATATTAAGTTAACGAGCCTTCTCGCAATCACTCTTTTTAGAAGGCCGCAAATCAGACAATTACGCCTTATTGTCTGAAAAAATCCCTTCATCCGCATTATATTTTGGCCCATGACCAAGACGAAAATACGCAAATAAAACCGCCGCAATAAGTACCAATAGAACCGTGCCAAGAAAGGCCCCAAGAACGGAGGCAGCATACTTATTATTTCCACCAGCTACTGGCACAGATGGGGGCACATTGTCGGCTTTCCACCCAGGAACATCCGCCCCAGCCCCCAACACAAGAAATCCTGCACTTTGTTCTGCGCCCCACTCCGTTTCCGACACACGGACACGAACCTGGATTGAGTACTTGCCATGTTCCTTGCCTCGCGGAATGCTGAGAACACAGAAAAGCTCCTTCTCCGTGGCATTAGTCACCCTGCAGAGAATAGGGTTGGCGGACGCGGCGTCACCCACAATCACATCGTTATACAAGGGATGCACAGGGTTAAAGTTCTTACCGCGAAAAATCACTTCCGCGCCTGTAACGCAGTTTACGCTCGCGGCAGCGCAGTTCCCCGCCGCGAACTCAACCAAAGGATCCGGTGGAAGGACATGAATCGTGTTGACGGCACCTTCCTCAAAAGGCACTGGTGCCTCCCCGTCCAAGAGAGAGACGTTCCAACCGCCCACGGTCCCGGCTTGAACCTGCATTTCGCAGGTCAATACACCGGTAGTGACTTTTTGGACAGCACACGTCGGGGCCGCCATTTTGTCGCCTCCCGAAACCGCAGGATTAAATCGGACAATATAGCTTGAGTCGGGAATAAACGTCCCAAACATCTCAAGGTCATCACCATTGCGCACGCTAAAAGGCCGTATAGCTCTCACGGTGGCCTTTGCGTGTGGTACGGGGCTCGACACACTCACGTTGACAACCTGGTTCACCACTTTGGAAGATTCAATTAGCACCGAATCTTGCTTGGACACCCCTTTATAGCACGAGAGGCAAATACAGAGACAACTGAGTTTGCCCGAATATCCGTAAAGGTCTTGTTTGAAGTACGCACTGACACTGGATGACAACACGGCAACACGGTCCAGTTGACTCTTGAGCGCCGCGGTGCACGCATCTGCATCGCACGTGGC